>NC_092814.1:67239340-67514340 GCF_023375885.2 Dermacentor andersoni
GTTGGAGATGATACTAGCCACAATCCTAAAATGGATGTAGTGCATGTTCGAAACGGCAGACCACACCACTCCGCACCACGCCATACTGCGCACTGATCCAATGGACGCTGGCGTGCTAGAAGAAGAAAACCGGCTGAAGGCGGCACGACAGGCAGCGAAAGCCGCCAGGGAGACAGAGCGCACTATCCAGCTAGAAGAAGAAAAGCGCCTGAAGGAGGCGCCTCGCAGCATGCCGCCATCTCTCGAGGTGACGCAAAACCCGCGCCGCGGGATTCACGGACCGCTGGCGTTCAAAAGAGCACAGGCAACCCTGTCTCAGCGCTAAAAGATGACAATGAATGGTGTGGTGCCCTGTATCTGCATTTCGAACGTCGCTATCGGAAATGGCAAATGAAACTTCAGCGTACTAGAAGATACAGCTTGAGTTATATTGTGAACAAACATTAGGAAGAATTCGGAAGCAATATTTTTGTAATTTGTTTGGGCAGTAACTAGCGTATGTAATGCGGTCCTGTACAAAGGGTTGGGGGCCAGAGACCGCATTTTCTTAAGTTTTGACTGGTTGCCCGGATTATCTCGTTTGAGTGCCCAGATAACGGCTCTGGCTCTTGGCTCAAGGTCACTTGAAGGTCGCCGACAACGGGAGCTATAAAGCATTTCATGCTTAAAATCTTCATAAATATTTTTCATTCCCCTGTATTGCCTCTTTATATATAAAGTTTACTCACCTGCAGTGCATAATCAAGCGAAAAAAGAAAGCAAGAACAGACGAAAAACTGTCGCAAAGTGAGCACGGACCTTGTCGTCTGTAGCAGCCCACCGATACTTTTTACGTTTAATATAATTGTACGCCCAAACACAAGTCCTCGTGATTGAATAAAACACGTTGTTGCGTGATATTAAAGTTAAGACTGCTTTTGACGCGCTGTTCTAATAGAAAATGAACCAAAATAAAGTTCACTGTCTGTCTGTCTGTCTGTCTGTCTGTCTGTCTGTCTGTCTGTCTGTCTGTCTGTCTGTCTGTCTGTCTGTCTGTCTGTCTGTGACGGAATGGTGCTAGCCAGGCGCGCCTTCAAGGTGTCCTGGCTTTCTGAGAACGATGCCATTCCGAATATCCCGGCATTCTCATGCATACAATAGCTTCGCAGCGCCAGTTTTCTCTCTAAGTAATATTCCGAGAAATTCTATAGCAGCGGCAGCTTAAACACCGTACAACTAGAAAATATGTGACAAAGCCGGGTTCTTTAACATGCGCCGAAATCTGGTTACGCAGGCGTTTGTGTACGCCGTTTCCGCTGGAATGAGACTGCCACTGGTTGGGAAATCACCGGCACTTGAACGTGACACTTCCTTTCCATAAGGTGAAACCTCCTTTCGCATTTGCGGAAGCTAGAGCACTGGGATGGTACAAAACGCTTCTGCGTCTGCATTTGTATCTGCGTCGCGTTCAAGCAAAAAGAAAAAGAAAAGGAAAGAAAGTGAAAGGAGATGCGTGCGTTGAAACTAGCCGTGGTCGGCGAACAGGAAGCACGCTTTAGGAGAGCACTCCTTTCATTTCTGCAACGACGTCATTTAATTCAGCGAGTAGCTTCGCTCCGCTCGGTAATTCTGAATGAGGCACATATATAGGAGCACATGCCATATGTGAGGCGCGCGATCGTAGTTTGCATTTTCTTAACGGCAGTGTTTCTTTCTCACGAACCTCGCTACCTTTCTATCATTTAAATATTTCTTTATCTATTTATTTCTCTCTCCCTTCTATCTCAAGGCTTTCTAAGTCTGTGAGACTTGCATAAAGGACTGAAAGCTTTTCCATTCTATTGCTCTTTACCCGAAGTAAGCTTAACAAGTGCATCAATAATGGTAAAAACTGCAAAAACAAAAAAAAAATTTAAAGCTCATAACAGTTCTTTTTACAAGGAACATTAGTTTACCCTCAGTCTACTTGAACCCTTACACGCTCATGAAGCACAAATACATTGCACATCGTGTATGAACGTTGACGGGTGTCAATGCTGGTTATAAGATAGGGCAGCCTGTTCATCTCAGCACTTATACACTCGTGTAGATGCACGAAACAGTGAACAAGTTTCGATCTGCATCGATGCTTCATGCATAGCACAAGTATACAGGGTGTCTCAGCAGCTTGAGTCTGGTTCAGAAATTGGCCACTGCACTATAAGAGGACTCTACAAACACCAGGTTGCTGGCAACTCTGCGAAGCAACCAACACGACTTTGTGATATTCTTTCTGGTTGCCTAATTATTCAAGAATACCTAATGGACTTGCGAAACATTAAATTTAGGAAAAAGCTTCCATTTCAAAAGCTTGTAGAACTTTGGAGGAAATCCTAATATTAAATTAAATTAGGGGGTTTTATGTGCCAAAACCCCTTTCTGATTATGAGGCACGCCGTAGTGGAGGACATTTCGACCACGTGGGGTTCTTTAACGTGCACCTCAATCTAAGCAAACAGGTGTTTTCGCACTTCGCCCCCATCGAAATGCGGCCGCCGTGGCCGGGGTTTGATCCCGCGACCTCGTGCTCAGCAGCCCAGCACCATAACCACTGAGCAACCACGGCGGGTCAGAAGGAAATACTCTATTCAGTAGTAATGAACATTTTATCTATTACACAATATATTTTCCATGTTTAAAATAAGCCTCGTGAAATATGAAAAAAAAGCTCCTTTCTTAAAGAAAGGTGGTTGAACGCGAAGCTTTCTCCCAGTGCAAACTTAATCAACGTCGAAGTCCAAAGCCAACGACCACGCAACGAATCCAAGAAATGCTGAGCGACCCAATGTTATGCATATGTGATTTGATTGTTCCTTTAGGATTGTATTTTTGGTCGTTGAAATTGAATAAGAGACATTTCGTTAAGTTGCATAGCCTTTATTTTAGATCATGTAGCCGTTGATTACACGCGCAAACTCACACTTTCACGGACGACTCTACATTTGCACAGTACATACATACTGTGTTGGCTTCTTATGATATGATATGTATATATATAGTTCGTCTGAGTAGCGTGGCGTTTCCGATTGGTCGAGAGCATGACATTGTTCCCACTGTTCTCAGAGGTACAACTGCAAATGTAGTGTTGTACGCAGATATGTAAGTTGGCTTTCCTGCAGTGCGTTTTCGGCACTCACGGACGAGTCAGTGACACATAATAGAAAGCTTCGCTTAAAAAAAAAAAAAAAGAAAGATTAGCGGCTTGAATTCCCCCATCACAGCGTTCTCAGATGTTCTGTGTATAAACGAAGGGGGCGTTTAAACCAGTCCGTTACTTCTGAGAAAGTTGCAGGGTGGCAGAGAAGCGGCAATGTCCGGTTCCTCGGTCTGCCTAATTATTACCACTACGAACTGCTGCGTCCGTTCCTTTCGGCAGTGCGAGTGAGACAGATCGCTGGTGTGAATTTCGCTGTCAATGACTGTGCCACTGCCCTATCACTTCCTCTGCGGCAGCGCAGCAGGTTCGAAGCGCTATTCGTTCACGCGTTCGCGGTCCGCAAGCTCGTAGACACGTGGGTCCCTTGCTTATTTCGTGGGCTTTCCTTAGTAAACAGAAAAAAAGACATTGCGTTATCGGTAGAAAGTTCAATATTGCCAAGTAGAACATTTCGTAAACCCTCTACAACTTTCCTTAATTTAATATTTACGAAGTTGATTAATTACTATAGACTAATGTGAAATAAGAAAGAACTTTTTTTTTATATGTGTGACTTGCTCCACAGTGTGGCAAACAAGATGCTGTTAGTCACGTCTTCCCTCGGTGCACCTGCAAATATAACCTTAGCTCACGTTATTAGCTGGTACACCTTGCATAAGACATTCATATGGCGTTACCAATTCGGCAGCTTTAAATGCTAGCAGCCGCACTTATTTTTTAACATTTTGCCGCAAGAGCGGTTTTTCTCGAGGTCTCCCGCCGACTTCCGTTGCGCGGAAACTACGTACGTCATCGTGCGACATGCTTCAACACAGGACAGCACAACACGTAGCTGGTCAGTGTGTACGTGTAGGCAAATGTGTGTACTATTCCTTTGCGGGCTTGCCGGTCACCGGCTCTGTTTTCTGCGGAATTAAGCAAAGAAACAACAAATGCTCTATATATCCTCACTGAAACAAACACTAGCATACGCCTTAAAGCCCCCTGCATTATTCATTTAATAAACGGAATTGATTTCTTTGGCTCTTTCTCCTGCTTTAAAGCGAGCAGCTTTCTTTGGTTCTTTCAGCCGTTCTTGTGCTCGGCCTTTCTTCTCATGAGAACACGTTCTCTCGCACAACCGAGTAGCGCTGCGCGTTACGCACGTAGCTGTGTGAGACGCACTTGCTGCCGCTCGAGAGCTTTGCGCATGCGTCTGAAGGTTCACATGCTGCGGCCAGGGGTGGCGCTGCTGCGTCGCGTGTCGTAAAACACCTTAAACTTCGTAAAGTAGCGACACTATCCTCATCCGCCTTCACTCCTCCTCGTTTCTCCTTTCTTTCACGCTCCCTCCTCGACCGTGGCGCCGCCTACACTGCTCGAGCGCAGCAACGGCGCCAACATGCGCTCCTCGCCACTCCGTAGACGCTTCTCGAGCAAAAATGGCTCTGATACACAGCGCGAGGGCCCACGTGATGCTATTAGGCCAATAGCGAAGCGGCGTTGGCCTAGGCCAGAGCGCGCGAGAAAGAGGCGGCATTCTTCAAAGCGTGGCAGTACTTTAGAAGTTTAAGGGGCTTTAGCGTGTCGGCGCCGCCTGAACTGTGGCATAGAGTTGTGGCGATCGCTCAGCCACCATGGAAATTATGGGTATATACATGGATTTGTCTGACCTTCGTGCTTGGGGCTTCAAGCGCTCTTGTGGCTTCGTTTATTGCGCTTTATCTGGACCTAAATTGGACTAAATTTCATAGTTTTCTTTATATTTCTTTTTGCAGAAGGTAATAAGACTTTGCAGGCATACGTAATCGCTCCTAATTTCAGTGGTTCCGCTTGTCCACGCGTCCGTGGTGTAATGGTTTCGATATCGGGCTTTTGTGCTAGAGGTTCTGAGTTCGAATCCTGTCATCGGAGAATTTTTAATAACGTGTACTTGCTTACAACGCAGTACTTTCTTAAGAGGACGACTTTGCAAAATCAGTCATTTAAAGCCAAAAGGATGAAACTTAGGCAATGCCATGTCCTACCCATCATTCTCATGCTGGCTGAACTTCCCCGCTTGCAGCTCCCTAAGACACTAGCGTCACAGTCCCCTCTAGTAATTGTATGAAACACTATGGACTGCGGGACGCGTCCGTCCCCAACTCCGCTGCGCGTCTCTTGTGGAGATGCGCCGTTTCATCTTGTCTGCTCACCGCTCTGCTTCTCTTATGTACTAGATCCCCACAGTCCGTGGAATCTGTACAATTTTACCAAAGAAGCATAACGTGCCATAGGCCTGGATTAGCGGTGCTTCCAGTAGCATACGCCAACGTATTTGCTCTTTTCGCTCGGACGCGTCCAATCGCTTTTATAAATATTTCATTGCTAGTTAACGCATAGCTTGTTGTACAGGCTGTGTTCTTGTCTTCATGAGCCTTGAAATCAAGAGTTCGACGAAAACTCGTCGGGTGTGGAATGCTCATAGTCAAAGGTAAAACGGACGCCGACCAAAACATAAAAAGAAGGAAACAAGACGTTTCGGCTCCCATACAGGCGCACGCCTTGTTCGCAGTCGATTGTGAGTTCTTTTCTTTTTATGTTGTTGGTGGCCGTAACCCACAATTCAATGCCACATAGTTGCAGTACTGCTTGTTACAACTTTCACTGTTCCTATGGAACTGAGCGGGCTCAGCTTTGACGGCAACCTACAGTTTGGTTCAGAAATCAAATAGTCCTAATTTTATTTCTCGCAGTTATGCTGACACTCGTTTACGGTCTGCTGGTTGGGAAGAAACTCGTCTACCACTCCCTCCTCCCTGTAATTCGCCCCAGGGCGAAACCAAGGAACGGAGGCCACCATCAAACCGAGGCTTCCGCGCGCCGTGGTCGTTTGCTCTACACCTCCCGCACGGCCAGCCATTTCGGCCTCACTCTCGCTGGGGAGCGACAGCGATGACAGGATGACGCACACCCGCTGAAAATCGGTTGCGTGCAGCAAGAAAAGCGGGGGTGCTTCGCATCCGCCCGACATCGTTAGGCGGTACTTGTAATGCAGGGCGCTCGAGGAGACAGCCGCCATATCACGCGCGCCAACGGAAAGATATCGCGCCGTTTTCCGGAATCCGTAAATTAGCCCCGAGCACCCGCGCCGAAGGCACAAAAGATGATTCCCCGGCCCGTGGTATCGTTCACATTGTCCGGTGCCCTTGCGAGACTCTCGCGTCGCGCCGGTTCCGCTGCGTTTCCGGCGACCGGGCGAAAGCGCTGTCGAAACACCGCCGATAAATGACGTCAGGGCAAACAGTGTCTGCGCGCATTGCGTGCCTTAGGCACGTGTGCGCATTCCTCCCCCCCCCCCTCACCCGCCTGTACGATGGCAGACACTTATTACGCTATATAAGCTTCATGCGGACTTTGCTGTAGTTCGCGTCTTTTATTCGGTTGGTGACATAAACTTATGGCGTGAGATTAGACGCAAAATGTAGGTAAGCGACTACGACGCCCACTTACAGGAAGCAAGCTCGCCAACACACATACGTCCTGACAAAGCTCCATGATGTCTGCCGTGTTATGGCGTCCAGATATCCCGAGCACATCCTAAGCTTATCCACAAAGACTCCAAATGCGAGTCATTTGTCCGTCCAAAGAAGATATCATTTAATGCATTCCAGGGCTTTTTTCTGGACAATTTCAGTAATGAATGCAGGTACTATTTTCTCTTAACACCCAAATCATAAAGTAGTGATGATGAGCCCTTTGTTAGAATCAAGCAATAACATTTCGCGTGGACATTAAAATGCTTCTATGCGTACCTCATGTGACTGGCTGGTCAATTTACGGATGCTTAGCATTTGGGCCATATTTCTGCACGAGATATTTCTGTGTTTTATTGCCAGCTCACCACTTTCCCAGTGAAGACAAAGAAAATCATTTCAAGGCGCAGTCTCGGTGCCTATATTATAGAGACATGGTGGCGGCGTTGGGGACGTCTCGCACGCAAAAGAAATAGCATCGACTTCGGCCAGTCCCAAATTATCTACGTACGCACGTGCAGCTGGTAACATAACAAATGGCTTATACATGTACTTTAGGGTATCAAGATTTTCGGTACGGTTTTGCGACGGATCAATTAGCCAGCTGTAGCCGCGCAGCTTTTAACTGATGTATTGCTATTACATACCTGTAAAAAAATGTCACTGAAACACTGCAACTTCTTTCGCACGTGTACGCGAGTTCTTTCACAAACAGGGGCCCTGAAGTAATTCTAAACGTTGCGTACTTTGGATGTGTTCGTGTGGATGTTACAACTGAGATGTATGAGGGTGTATACGAGATGCCTGCATAGGAGGGCGAGGACATTCTGGCACTGTGAAGATGTTTCGGCACATTTGGTGTTGCTTGTTAAGCTCACATACATCAATCCGCATGAAAAAGAGATGACAAATTGTAGAGGGCCACTCGAAAGTAATGCGGACCCAAAACATCGATAGCTTGCTTTCTAACCATGTACAGGCACGACTGCTCGTACATCGCAGATTTTCCGACGACAGCTATAAAGCCGCAGCTTTATTTGCGTCTTTCCCCGGGTTTCCAGCGTCTTTCGTTGGTGTGTTGTCCCGAGTCGGTTTTGTACATAGCGGATAATTTTGACCGATAAGGTAGTGCCAGTAAGTGCACGTATGTTCTGAATAATCACGACAGCTCTACACCTGTACATAGACCGCGGCAGGACATTTCGCCTCCCGGCTAAAGTCAAGCGATGCTTCACCGGATTCGCCTGGGCGTCGCCTTCACTCGACGCTGCGCACATTTTATCGGCCGTGTGAACAGCCCCAATAGCGAACGCTGCCAAGTACCTGAGACTCGTCAATATCTGGTTTGCGACCGCCCTTTCTACGTATCACAGCGGAAGACGCTGGCTTCGACGCTAGCAGGTATTGGGAGTGTTAAGAAAGGCCAGCTGCAGTGCAAATTTTGCCAACCAGTTGCGACCGCGGGCGTCATCTTTTCCTGGAGCGCCGCCGCAAACCTCTAGCCACGGCGTCACTAAATTGCCATTGTAACTGAATGCGTTCGGCGGGCCAACTATTGTTACCGAACCCACCAACGCCGCCCTGTTCTGCTATGAGTGGGGGAGTTGCCGCGGGAACGTCGGCGGAGGCCCCTTCCCACGCGCCGACCAAGACGCAGGACATTGGCTACCCGGGCGCGCTGCGAGGGTCCGCTCCGAGTTCTACGAAATTCGTGTGATGTCGGTTTCGGACCGAGAACCTGTGTGTGTGTGTGTGTGTGTGTGTGTGTGTGTGTGCGTGTGCGTGCGTGTGTGTGTGTGTGTGTGTGTGTGTGTGTGTGTGTGTGTGTGTGTGTGTGTGTGTGTGTGTGTGTGTGTGTGTGTGTGTGTGTGTGTGTGTGTGTGTGTGTGTGTGTGTGTGTGTGTGTGTTTGTGTGTGTGTGTGTGTGTGTGTGTGTGTTTACGATGTCTGGACGAATGTTTCCGCCACCTTGGAATAGGGGGAGGACCGAGTGTTTATAAACGGCTGTTGTGCGGATGCTCAATACACTTTCTTAAGCAGTCATGTTAGACTGAGACAATCTCTCAAGCAGTCGTGTCAGACTGACGCACTTTCTCTCGCAGTCATGCTAGACTGATGAACTGCATGTAAATACTGTAAATAAACCCATATTCCTCGTTCTCGATGAGAAGCAGTCCTTCCCTTCATCAACGTCCTCAGCGTGGATAAGTTGGACGACGGCATGGGCCAGCTACCTTCTAATTCATGCCGGACTCCAATCTTGACAACGGACCACGAGCGATGGGATTGAGCCCCCAATCCTAACAGCAGGCAAACATTGTCTGAAATTACTATTTTATCCGCAATGTGTGACCGTACAGTAGCATCAATAGCTAGATGGGCTGCTCTGGACTACTTGAAGATCACTGAACTAGACGCAAGGCTTTAAGGAAACTGCAGGGTTAGTGTATGTATGCATCCCTTCTTCCAGTCCTCATCATCATCTTTCATCACTCTTTTCTGTCCCATTTCCTTTTTCCCCTGTGCAGAGTAGCAGGCCAGAGCATATACTACCTCTCTGCATTTCTAATGAATTATTTCACTCCCCCCCCCCCCATTATCGGTCCATTGTGTTTATGCCACTGGGTTCATATCCATTCCTGGCCATCCTCCAGAACGGGCATATGTGTTACTGTGACACAGGGGTTATGTAATCCTTAAATGTATTTACGTATGTCTCGTACTCCTCTGCCGCACATACCTCCCCTCGCTAATCTTATCTCTACAAACATCAAGCATCGCCTTCGTCCTCGTGACATCGCTGCGCCTATGGCTCACGCCGTGCATCCGGCTGATCCGGTGTTTGCATTTCGGAATAGCTTGCGACCGGTGTAGTGCATAAACATAAAAAAGCGCATGAGATTGCGCGTTGCGTGTTATGAAAGTAAAGACAATTGTACGCATCACATTTACAGCTGTATATGATTAGATTAGCCACTTCATGAAAGCTTCGCATTACGTATTGATTCTAACACGTGTGTAGGATCCGTATAATCTTTCTTTTCGTTTCTGGCGATATCTTGTGCCAAAGAAACATGACGATGAACACAATATGACACCTGCGACAGACGGCACAAAATCTACATGAAGCACCCTTCGTAGCTATTGGTGTAAAAATAGACGTGTGGATGTCTAGAAATTTATTCGCTTATCCGGCCCGGCTGACCAGCTCTCTCTCTCTCTCTCTCTCTCTCTCTCTCTCTCTCTCTCTCTCCGATTTAAATAAATGGTAAAATGATGGTATATATGTATTTTCATTTCTTCGGGAACTTCAATTATTCATAGCGCTGCAGCCTATTTGAAAGCGAATGGGAGCAGCAGGAAGGGAGCTTTTGCAATCTCTCCACCCGATTCCTCAGTCAGTCCTGCCTGGCCGCCAAGCGCTGTACGAGTTAAGCGTCTAATTCTCTAATTCTCGTTGTGTCCTTCCCTCCTTCCGAGATCTTGCGCTTTTAAACGTTCTACACGAGAATTAGCTAGCCCGATATGCGGCCAAAGGAGGGGAAGTCAAAGCAGGACAGAGAACTGCCGCGACAGCGTATTATGAGACAAAGGCACGAATATCGACCCATTCAGGCTGTACCCGATATGAAAGCACTGCTAAGTAAAGCCCGCTATACGAAGTTGGGGCTTTGTGTAAGCATACATAACTTAACAAAATATACACGCATAAACATTTCATCCGGTTCTCCATTTAAAAATATTTTACCATTTTTACTATTTAAAACTATATTTAGCACCGATCGCACACAAATACGTCGCACCTTTTATATATCGTAGACGTGTTAATGCCCGTGATTTCATTTCTCCCCATCTCATTTATGAAACCTTTTTGAAGGATACCCTCGCTTCTATAATTTTTTGCTCATCCTTCCAGAACTGTTGTAAAAGCATTTGCGCTTTTGTCCGCACCTCTGGCTTCCCACCGTAATTTTCACATTAACGCATGCTGTAAAGCAATTAATAATCTTGGAGGAACCTCCGTGTAGCCTACAAGCAATCACATTTTTACGAAACGCGATAATTCACTGCTTCCAAAGCACTGAGCCGCCAACAATGACTCGCTAACAGCTTTCCATTGCTTCTTTCCCGACACACGTGAAACGCACTAAAAAAGACGCAATTGCTAGATTAATTACCAACCGACCTGGAATGGCCGCTTTTCTTTGGTGCCGGGCCGGAGAGCACGTGGCACAAAGAGAGAAAGAACAATAAGCCAAGCACGGCAGTGCTCTTTAGGAGAAATGAATAAGCAACAGGACCGTGCGGTGTCCTGTCCACAGCCGCCTGCACGCGTGAGTGTCTGCGTAATATGAACGGAGCACATATTGATTTGACGGAGGGTGCAGCAACCGACTGGTTGCACAATGATGTGTACCCTCGTTACGTGCGGCGCAGTGGGAGGATCAGCTCCTGCATCATCCTCGTATGGCAGACCTGTCGCAACGGCGAGACGCAGCCGAACTCACCTTCCGACTCGGGGCATGCATTGTGCAACACTGTTGGCGGTACCCGCCGCTCCAGCGGAACTATATACGAGAGGCCCGGCATTTCCAAAAAAAATGTGTTAGATTAAATCAGTACTCACGTATTCGACGCTGCTGATATCTATCAACAGTGCATATATAAGAAAGTCGGCGATTCGGCGAAAAGCTTGCGTATAATTTTCGGTTGCGTTTACTCATAATATTAAGCGATAGAGTAAGGTCGTGCTGTTCTTGTTGAAAATATACATACGCTTACAGCACGAACACGAAACAAAAAGTCATCGTAATAACAAAATGTGACAGCAACAGAGAAGGGAAAACTGAATGTAGAAATGTAAAGTTAATCCAAAAGAGAACGCCGACTGTACCAAGGACGCGTGCCTCGAAATTACTGGTGCGTGCCTCACAATATCATGAGCCAACTCAGTAACAAACTATCTCGAAGCAGTTCTGACGTTTCTTCGAACCCACCATCACTCTTGCTTTCTGCTGCGTATCCAAACGGACTTTGGTCTATATACGCCCCCTTGCCTTTTCCCTAGTTCCCTCTGTATCGCCTTGACATTTTTCAGTAAGCGTCTATGCATATCAAAACACCAGCGTTTCATATATTCATTATCGCGCTGGCTGCGTGAGCTTCCAGTTGCCGCAGCTGTCAAGTAAAACCTGCATATTCAACAGGAAATCAGTCAAGCGTTGGCAACTATGCACAAGATAAAATTGGAACGTCAAGTGAAAGGCACACGTGCGAAACAATAATCTTGCTAGAGAACACTTTGAGAATGCAACAAAATATTTTTTTTTCTTGGGTGTTACATTGAAAAGTTTCTGGCGCAAGTGGTAGGTACAGCAAAGTACCTCTAGTAGTGATAAGTGCAGATGTTACTATCAGCCATAATATAATCAAATTTTGTTTGTCTATTTCTTTTCCTGTAAGGGAGTTCTCACCCTTTCCAAAGTTTAATGACGTTTTCAGTGAAATGTGCGGGTTCTTCGTCCTTTTTCATATTCACCATTTCTTTTTTTTTTTCTTTACATGTACATCCTCTCTTTCCTGAAGAGTAGATAGGCATTGTGCCCTTTCTGCTGCAGTTGAGAGCCCGCTCCTTACCTTCTTTTTAAACACGTATCATTTTTTCGCTATCTTAATCTTGTCTAGCTTTGTTTTTTTTTTTTCTTGAAAGGTTTCTTCAGGCTTAATACAAATCACAACACAAATACCAAAAAATATTCGTCACGTGTATCCGAACAAATTTGTTTCGTGGATAAAATCTAGCAAGGAAGGGTGAAAGGGCATCCTATATGTAGCAAGTCAGCAGGGCAGCCCGGACGAAGACCGCTTGCTCTGAAGTATGGCAGACGCGCTTGCCCGGCCACGGCCACAGCAAGTGTGCCACGTTCACTGCATTAATGGAGATGGCACAAAAGAGGCGTGAGAACCCATATGCAGCTTGGTACTGCTGTGATCACAGGGCTGTCACAGCCAGCGCAAAACACATCATCGACGCGAAGTCTTCGTGGGGCCGCCTCTTGTCAACGAGTAAGTCCGCTAGGGAGGTCGCAACCATGGTGAAGGTATTGCCATTGCCGCAGCGGCAGAGATGCGAATGCTGGAGCTGCGTGCGATGGCGGTGATGTTCGCTGGCGCTACTGGCACCCGCTGACCTAGCGAGAATGAATTTGGGTTTCGTTTGAACCTGACGCCTCTTGTCTTCGCTCCGTACAAGGCTCCACAGCGTCGTGACCATGTCGAATGAGCAGCCACAGTAACCCGCGGAAGGCTAAGGCGCCATCGTCGGCACTCTGTCGTCATTCCGTTGTCGGTATGCTGCCTACGTGTTCGCGTTGTTGTGATTCCGTTCCCTTCATGCTGTCTTGGCCATGCTTCCGTCGTCATCACGCCGTCATCTTCTGCGTCGTCTTCATTCCATCGACCGTGATCACAACGTATATGTCATCGTCACGCTGTCATGCCATCTACCCAAGCATGTAGACGATAATTTTCTACGCCATCATCAAACACCATTATCGACGTCGGCAGTATACTTCCGAAGCATTGCTCGTGTTTCCCTTTGATTTCCGTGGTCTACATTAGCTATTCTCTTACTTTGACAATCCTACGGGATACACTGACTATACAGTGTTGGCATTTCTTGAGTAGAGGAATGCGCCACACGCATTCCATGCACAAGAAGTCCAAAAGCAGTCTGACAGAATTGTGAGCACATAAGATGGTGCGCATCCTTCGGGCACTGCCTGTGCGAACTACTACACGCTTCAACGTGTTCTACCGCGAAGATTTCTTGACAACCCTCCCAGTTTTCGTGCGACTGCTGGGTTGGTCAGTATCTCGGCGGATATACTTGTGGATATATACATAGATAGGAAGGTTATATGTGCGCCGAATGAAAGTACCAGCCAACAGAGAAAGAGAGAGAGAAAGCATGGAGAGGAAAGGCAGGGAGGTCAACCAGACGAGCATCCAGCTTGCTACCATACACTGGGGTTAAGAGAAAGGGGGAATTGAAAGAGGGAAGGAGTGAGCACTGAGTGCATGTTCGACGAGGCACAGAGACACTATAAGCAGACTTTCAAACCGGTGCCCTTCAAGTACTGTACTAATGCACCGATCGCTTTTTGTGCCAGTGACGGATGTGGCCACGGTCCGAATATCTTTCACTCAGAGAACGATCTCGAGTCCAGTCAGATTAAAGTTGTCTGGAGAGAGAAGCGTTGTACGTCGTAGCGAGGACAGATACACAATAAGTGCTCGATGGTTTCCTCGCAAGTATACAGCAGTCGCACATCGAGCTCTGGGGCATTTCTATACGATAGGAGCAAGCGTTCGTGAACGCCACTCTCAGCCACAAGCGGCACAGCAAGGTTGTCTCGCCGCGGGAAAGGCTAGATGGCAGTTTTAGTCGTAGCAAGGGGTCCAGCTTATGCAAACGGCAACTGAAGGCACTTGATGAGCTCCTGAAAGCTGATTACTGTTTTGCGTGCGAGCAGACGAAGTTCCCTGGCAGCGTCCATCCTCGCCAAAGGTATTGGACGCGTCTGGATGTCTTCGTGGGCAGACCGGGCAGACCGGACAGCCCTGTCAGGAAAGTCGTTGCCGACAATGCCACAGCGAGCAGGAATCCACTTAAATATTAGGTTTTGCCGTATTTCCAGAGCGTGGTAGCGTATTTCTCTAATGTCGCATATCATCTGCTCGTATGTTCTGTGATGTAAGGCAGACTTGATACTGTGGAGAGCTGCCTTAGAGCCACAAAATATGACCTATTTCTGTGCCGGCTCTTCGATGACGTAGTTCTTAGCGGCATGAAGGGCTGCAAGTTCTGCCAGCGTAAATGTTGGTAGCCAAAGGTATCAATAGATTCGGGGCTATCTGACTGAGAGGTGCTTCTTATTACATTACATATTCCGTGGTATGCCGCAGGGTGGGGCGTTGAGCCCCATATTGCTCAAACTCGTAATGGTAGGACTTGCTGAGTACTTACCGCGGACAGTTCGTGTCTCAATATACGCCGATGACATTTGCATCTGTGTCTCTGCAGTGCTTCGCCTTCAGGTGCGGGCCAGGCTTCAGTGGGCGGCAACCATGACGAAGTTTTATTTCCGAGAACAAAGCCTCAGTGTGTCTCCCGAAAAGTGTGCATTGGTTGGTTTTAAGCGTAAACAAATCTCATTGTGTACCATTTCAATCAACGGTCAAACTGTATCCTATGTTAAGACGCATCGCTTTCTGAGTGTAGTCATTGACCGCAATCTCTTGTGGAGCCCTCACTGCGTCTATCTGAAGAAGAAGTTATCTGCCATTGCTCGGCTCCTCAAATTCACTGCGGGAAAACCTGGGGTACAGCAGTCCATTCTATGCTGCAGCTGTACAGGGTACTTACTGTTCCTGGGACTCCTGCGTTACAGCCTACCAGTTTTGTCAAATACACACAAGACCAACATTCGCGCTCTGGAGAGCATAAAAAGTTCAAGCGCTACGCACCTGTTTAGAACTCCCTCGGTGTACCTCAACGCCAGCAACAATGGTCATCGCGAGAGACCACATGATCCAGACACACGTAGCCGTCTACTCTCTCAGAGCACAAATTCGCCATCTGTCAAGGATCCCCGACCACCACTTAGCTTCCCTACCAGCCGAGAGACCTCAAGCGACCTTTGCACGAGTGGTTAGCGCTGATCAAGAGTGCATACCGTCATCTTATACACCGGCGGGAAACCTTCATCTCCCCTGTGGTGCCTGCAACAGCCTGGAGTGATGCTTGCTCACTACCAGCGGCAGTTGTGCTATCAGCACAACTGCCGCTTTCGTGATTAGCCAACAGGTTTATATCATCCTTGTGTGCTGACAAAGTGGTGCAAGCAAGCGCACCTTTTTCTCTATATGTATATATGTTTTGAAATCAAATAAATATATTGATTCGTTGATGCGCACTAGCCTCCAGTACAGCCTCCAGTGAAAGAGGAATCAGCGAAAGGTTAATAAGAGCAGCAGTAATGTAGCAAATTCATCAGTAGACACATTTCGACTGACGTGCCGCGATTACTTTGAGTAGAATATACGTAGTGCGTTGGCGACTGCGGCTTCACGCGGCTGTACAAGCATCTGGGATGTGAATTATCTGTATGCTTGGAAATAGCCTTCAGCAAAGCGACCCCGCGTGTGCTATTTACAACTTGATAAATTGTGGCGACCCAGTGTCTCGTGAGGTTCCACGAGGGCAAATCGCTTGTCTGTTTGCTTAAGCGATTCGGCAGTGCTCTCTAGTGCTTCCAGCTTACCCCCCCCCCCCCCCCTGACACAGCTGTCGACACAGCTATCAATGTCATTTGTCAGAAAAGAAGAAGCTTTTTGTTTTGTTTTGTTTTAATGCAACCTGCGCTGACCATTCTTATTTAGTACAAAGGCGTACGCTTCATCGATGTCCCTCTCCGTTTGACATTCAACGTGTGCAATACGGATGCCCGACAATGGCAGCCCTCGCGCCTAATCAAAGATTGTAGTTCCTCTCGAAGAATGTCGAATTGGCAGAAGCTTCTCATCTGAACAGCGTTTGCAACTCTTCCTCTTCTGCGAATGCGTAAAAGGTCAGACAGTGTTTTACAAAAAAACGTTGAACTGGGTAATGAAAATCGGCCAACAGAAATTATGCTGTCTCGGCGAGCAGCCCGATTCTTTCACTTCAATCTTCCACAAAAAGAAAGAGAAAAGCGATGGCTTGTCCCTTTTTCTATTTCACTAAGCGCACTTGAATTCTACACTATAAATGTAAAATGTGGTCTTTTCTGTGCATATTGCTACTTCTTTTCTTTATTCCAAACTTTCCTCCTTGCGTTTCTCGAGCTTTAGCAGCGACACGCAGCGCAATATATATATATATATATATATATATAAATGTAAAGCCAAGCCTGGGCAAAATATATATATATTTTGCCCAGGCTTGACATATAAACCGACTGTTTCGAGATTCACTACATGTTCACTAATGTCCCTTTGCTTTATTTTAGAACTAATTTTAAAGAAAAGGTAAACACAGCAGCAGGAAGAGATCCTGCTTCTAAAAGAGCGCCGGCTGGGATAATTGGTTCGCCGCTGCCTACTTCATGTGCCGTAAGAAGCTTTTCTATAACAATATTCCACCCTAACGTGTCTGTTTTCTTTTTCTGACGTAGACCGAGATAACGGCTTGCTTTTTCACCCTCTGTTTCTGACTGATTGCCAAAACATTTGCTGCCGATTCAAAGAATTAAGCTGAACTAAATACCATGTCCAGAAAGCTACCTTGCGCTTAAAAGATTGGAATATATATATATATATATATATATATATATATATATATATATATATATATATATATATATATATATACCGTCTTTTGTCTGCTTGCTTTAAAGCCGGTAATGCTGAGATTGAGCAACCTTAAGCCCTGTGCAGCATGCGCCGTGAGTTACACAAGTGCGAAAACTAGGCTCCTGGTCTAACGCAACAAAGTTTTAGAGTGCGGGACCCAACCGCCTTACGTGGGCAAGAAACAGCGGCTCTTATTAAAATTTGCTCTTACGGACATTTCTGGCCTAAGAGCTTTTTTTTTCTTTTCTTCTTTTTTTAATACTGCCGCTGTTCTTTTGTTCCTTAGACAGACATTCCTATTTCACGTATTACGAGGGCGAATAAGAAAGTCTTTGTCCCTATTTTTTATTAGTCAAAGTAAGGTACATACAGGTAATTACAAATATACGTGCTATTCTACGTACTTTGCACAATTATTCCAAATAGTCCCCACACCTGTTCAGACATTTGTCCCCATCGCAGCACCGAATTTGAGATGCCCCTGTGATAGAATTCGTCCGGCTGACTGTGGAACCACCGTCGGACTGCTGTCTTGGCTTTATCGGTGCACGTGCATTGCTATCCTGCGAGGAATTTCTTCAGCGCACCGAAAACGCGGAAATCACTAGGGGCGAGGCCTGGACTCTATGGTGGGTGGTCCAGACTCCCCCAGTGAAATGACTTGAGCTTGTCGGCGGTTATGATTGACACACTTCGTTGCTCATACACCGTGAAGGTGTAAAGCACTACCGCCATCTTGCCATCTTCAACAACTGACAGCAGCGCCGTGCCGCGGAGCTACCGGTAGCAGATAAGACCGGGCCGGTCGAAAAAAGGTCCACCGCTAGTAATGAATATGTTGACTTCGCAGTTACAGCTGCAATTTGGTTAAAATATAATAGGGGCAAAGAATTTCTGATTCGCCCTCGTATTTTCAATGTAAAACGCTGTAAACCAAATGAGAAATTTAATTATTCTGGAGTTTTTTTTCCTAAATACCAGGTGTTTCAGTGAAGACAATAACTAAATTTTGAAAACATGGGCAATCGATGCCAAGGTTCCTTTTCTTTTCTTTTCTTTTTTGCGGCACATTGTTCGTGGTGGGGGTGATAAGAAATTTTGCAATAATCACTGATTAACTCTCGTAGTAAATAAAATTTATAAACTTTTTAATTTATCACTCTAGGGTACATGCTGCAGTTCTGCAGCCTGTGGCAGATGCTCAAGACAAGTCCACTCCGTAAAGAAATCAGCCGCAATATACATTTCTATTTCCCTATAGTTTTGTTTAGAAGTTCTCGCAGAAGGTTTCAATGGATGATATAGCGAATGGAACGCAAAATGGGCATTTCGCATCCGACAGCGGATATACCTAAACTGATGCTGTAGTCTGCGAGCACCTGCTAAGTGGGCAAGCATTGAGCGCTGACGAAGTAAACAGCCAGAAAATGAACAAGCCCTATATCGCTTTGTGGTCGCCACGATAGCTGAACATAACTTTTTTGTGACGTGTTACGTGGACTCAAAGCCTCGGCTTTCGAGCCAGTCGGCGAGCCGACGCCCTCGGATACCGAACCGGAGTCAAGGACTGAAAGCACTTCAAACTGACGACGGCGGTCAACCATATATATATGCCGGGTTGCATAATGCTTCGTGGTTGTCTTCGTCACTTCTGTGCCTAAGCCCCTTGCCGCACATTACTTACAGCAATCACGTGCTGTGACTACAGAATACTGTGACTATACATATTGCAACAACGTTAAAGCGTACCGTACAGCGACACGAAGGGGCGCGTCGTCTGCCACCATCTTGGAGAGATCGACGAGATGACTCTTTGGGCAGCATATGCATTGCATTGCACGGTCCCGGCCGCAACGCACTGTGACGCAGCTTGCCATTTACCGAGCGCGTCGCAGCTGTTCGTCTCCTCCCCCTACGCGGCTTCCCGCTGCTGCCGGGCACCATCGTGAGCGTATCGACGACGATCAGCATATCTGCTCCTCCATCCTTGCGATTTTTTCCCGAGGATCTCGGGCTCCATGCAACCAGCGCAGTCGTTTGTACAAAGTCGGTCGCTCTCTCTTTGTCGGCGGCCGTTCAGATTATAGCTCACGCTGTTGGCCCGTTAAATACCCATGCTGGGTACGACGATTAGTCGCGGCGGCGTGTTATAGTTGCCTGCACAACACTCCGCCGGGCAGACACATTATCGAGCCGTTGGGCATGAGGGGGCGCACAGGTTTATTCCTTGTAAATGAATTAGTGCAGCTCTCACGGAATGACGATATCCTACTGTGTTCCCATTTGTGGTTGTTTGCATTATTATTATTATTATTATTATTATTATTATTATTATTATTATTATTATTATTATTATTATTATTATTATTATTATTTATGGTTATGAGCTGTGTTGGCGTCTTGATCACCCTTAAATCGGCGAGACCACCGTAAACAAAGTAATTCGAGAGAGGAATATTTGACGTCCTCGGTCAAGTTCGAAGCTTCTGAATTCTTGAATAGCACTACACAAAATAGAAATACGCACCGCCAGGCGCGACGCAAGTCTGAGTTGTGCGTGGGAGCAACCTTTGCGAACCAAGCAATCCCCAAAAATTTTCAAAGCAAGGTTTTCGTTAAAATTGAGTCGTTTGCGGGAAATGTCGCTAGATCAACGGAAAAAACTACATATAGCTACCAATTGTCACGCTTACGCAGACTGCCTTAATTTTATGGCGTGAAGCTTCGATTTCGCTTCCCCTACGGCGTCCGCTCGTTGTTCGTCACTCGAGAAGAACGTCACTAAAAGACGCTCCGCACTAACGGTGACCGACGCGCTTTGCAACCGAGCACTGCTTATCCCGACGTGGTATGGGCGCGTGTACACCCCGAGGAGGCTGCGGTTCAGACCGGAGCTTCTTTGTTTCGCGGCGCAAGCTGTCGCCCCCCCCCCCCCCCCCCTCTCGTTGGAGGCCCGTGTGCACAGGCACGGCGACTGTGCTGCAGTCGTTGCGGATCTGCAGGAAGCAGCGTGCGCGTGCGGGTCGTTACCGACGACGCGGCGCGAGACAGGCGCGTCCCCACCGAAGGAGGCAGGACGGCCGCGGCGTCGTGGTCGGGCGCGCGGTGGCTGCATCGACCGCCCGCCGCGTGCTTCTCAAATGGGCCGTGTCCAACAAGCCGCCCGACGACCACAGCTGTCGTGGGGCCCGCGGGCGCGACGGCGTCGCCGCGCCAAAAGATCACGTGCGCGTGTGTTCGCCGGCGGCGTACGCTTCATTCGCTCTCCAAATGGACGTCATTGTTTCTGCGGCCATTGTTTTCCCACAAAGGTTCGCTGCGAACGACCACCCCGGCTTAGACAAAGCGGCACCGCTCCTTTGACTCGCCTTCTCTCTGCGAGGATTCGTGTAATCTGCACGCTCCCCCGACGCGCGCTTTTGCCCCGTCGAGCTTGGCGTTTCTGTCACGTTCAGGCACTCATGCATGGCTCGCGTCGCGGCGAGCGACGCTCTTGGTCGAGGATTTCCTATTAGTCGACTCTCGGGGCTTTTGTCCCGCTGTTATGTGGGATATGGGCACGCCCACTGTGCGCTCACATTGCGCAAACTGCACCTAATGATCGCGATATCAGGGACCCTAGCACGGCGCAATCTAGCATTTCGGCTAATGCAATTAAGGTGATGTACTCTGTCAATATCGTGGGCGCATATCCAACTCCCACCGACACGGCCACATTTTGCTGGGAACGCAATATGATATGTACTGCGAGTAGCCACGTAGTCGTATGGGTAAGACGAGAAAAACAGCCCTTTCTTTTCTGTATCATTCAGTCATTATTTCTTTATAGTTGAAAAAGCCAACGTGTCAGCTCATTTGCAACTGCTGGTGAATAGGCGTTCGAGAAAGTTTCGCATGGTATGTCTTATATAATAATTTGGCCCCTCATGACATATGACGAAATTCAATCTCATCTTTCCCATTTGCCTTACCCCAGTGTAGGGTAGCCAACCAGACGCTTTCCTGGATGGGTAACATCCTTGTCTTCTCTCTCTCTCCCTTCGTGATCATCCCTACATTTTCAGGACCATACAAATATAGGTTGCGAAGTGAAAAGTCTGCTCAATGCTTCAACATAACTCTCAAAATAGCTATATTGCCGTGTTATATAATTACGAGCAGTAAACAGCGCTAAACAACAGGACGAAACGAGGGACACAGACCACAGCGCTGAATAACAACCAAGTGTCTTTATTACTTCAGTCAGCATATATATGCTGACTGAATGCTCTGTCAGCATATTCCCTCGACCCATCTATGCAAATGCGACTGTTACTAGGGCTTCCGCGAAATGAGGAAACAATGCTGTGCCGCTTACGCTTGGGCGTCGCATTCACCAATGCATATACGTGCTTGATTAGAATGTCTGATAGCGCCGAGTGCAATGCCTGCGGTGTCGAGGAGACTATAGAACATCTACTGTGCTACTACCCATCTTTTGAAAATGAAAGACATGACCTCTTAACAGCTCTCAACCATTCACATTGAACAAGATCTTGGGGCAATGGCCTCGCATATCGCAGCTACAAAAGGCCACAAAAGCGCTGCTGCGATATTTGAAAGCTACCGGATTGAGTCATCGTCTGTGATCCGGACCGAGTGCCAGAACGATATCCCCAGTGGACGTTCTCTTCTTCTTTTAATCTTTCCCTCTTTCCCTTTCCCCTGTGTAGGGTAGCCAACCGGACTCAGTCCTAGTTAACCTCCCTACTTTTCATTTATCATTTCTCTCTCTCTCTCTCTCTCTCTCTCTCTCTCTCTCTCTCAGTCAGCATATATATGCTGACTGAGAATAAGAAGATGTATGCATCGAAGTTGGCCTTTGCATTGACAAATACGGTGTTCTTAACTTTCAGAATGCATGTGGTATCAATGTCGACAGGTTTTTAGAGCTCTTAGCGTTTTAAACGCTTTCCACTTTCATCACCATGGAGGATAAGCTTTTTATACAAAAAAAAAGGTGTCTGCATGGGTTCATGTATTGCCCGTGTTCTAAGCGACATTTTATTGGCCAGCTATGGCCACAATCTTAAAACTTAGCTCAACCAGACGAGCACTGTAAAAGTGATGCGATATGTTGATAACTTTTTAATTTTTTATAATACTAACACTCCTGACGCGCAGCGTGCTGCTGCTATAATATATGACGTGTTCCGCACAGTTTTAGATTCCTTCGAATTGACAACGGAGCATCTGTCAGACAATAAGCTGCGTTTCTTAGAATTAGAGCTCTCGTTCTCAAGCAATTGATCATGTATGTTGGGGTTATGCTCCTCGGTCTCATAACAGCCTCCTTCCCTTTTCCTCCGCGCACTCAAAGATAGTTAAGCGCGGTATTGCAAGATCTTGCATGAAGGCGGCCCTCATCAGGTCTTGTGACCACTAAGTAGATCCAAGCTTCGAATTGCCAGTAGCCGGGCTGAAGCTCGCAGGTTTCCCGTTGCCGCTTTTAACTAGCATCGCTGAAAGCCTCGCAACAAGCCTTAAAAGAAAGCAATCGACAGCTGCTCAATCTGAGAATCGCTCACGGCAAATGGTTGCGGTTATCCCATATGGGAACCAGGTTGCGCATAATCTCAAGAAGGTTTTTTTATTGATCCGGTGTTCTACTGAGTGTTATATTTTGTGTCGCTATTCTTCCTTTTTATGCAAATTTGTTTCGTTTGCCAAGAGACAAGGAGTAGCCGGTGCCACCATAAAGGCGCCAACCTCTCCTAACATTCACTTCAATAAAAAAAAAAGGTTGTCAGAAGAGCAGGCGTTAGGTTGCTCTTCACTGCCAGAAATTAGTTAGGTAGCCTGTGCCACCAAGTCAATCGGGTGACCGAGAACAACAAAAAAAGTTGTAGAAAGTAGTACAGGCAGAGGTTTGTTGTTGACTGTTGTGACTGTGTGGTTTATAAGATTCCTATTCCATGCAAGCGTTTCTATATCGGTCAAACGGGCCGGTGCATTAATGACCGCATGCGCGAATGCTCAAACAAAGTTGAAAAACAAACTAGATATATTCAGTTATCACTGCATTTCAATGAATGCGGCAGCAAGCCGTCCTTTAAAGATGTGACCTATTTGTCAAAATACCGCTATGAGCGCGCACGTCTTATTTCCGAATCTTTCCACATTCATAATATCTGCGAAGCATGTGGAAGCCTCCCCTCCATTTCTCTCCTTCCGAAGAAGATAGATTTCCTATCTCATTGATTGCAATTTGTTGCCCCTGCGAATGCTGAATTCTGTTGCTTCAGTGCTTTGAGATAGCGGTAGAGTATATATATGCTGACTGAAAGAATGAAGACACTTGGTTGTTAGTCAGCGCTGTGGTCTGTGTCCCTCTCTTCGTCCTGTCGTTTAGCGCTGTTAACTGCTCGTAATCATGAACCAACCAGCACAAATGCGTACTGTTCTGCAGTGTTATATAAGCTCTTGTTTTGAATAAAAGTCAATCTACGCAGATCGAATTACGGAATCGAGAACTCGCATTGCTAAACCCTTCCGCTAGGTTGAAAACGTCTACACAAGAGCCGTTTTTAATATACCTTCCTTGTATCGGCGACTTCAGGGATGGAATAATGTAAAACTACTCCACTCTTTGTTCTAAATCCGCCATTAGCCTTCGTGATTGGCCAAATTTTTTTTTTGTGGCCGCATCCATATGGGCACAGCCCGAAAGACTGACCATCACGGAGGGCTAATGCCGAATTAGGAATAAAAATATAGTGGAATAGTTTTATGTTATCCCGGCCCAGACTGCTGCATCTGATGCGAAAACAATTTCGCTTCAAGAGCGTAGTCGTCAAGGCCGCCGTAAAGCCCAACTTCGCCGACCTAGGCATTGTCATGCTAAGTTGGTGAGCCACTGCTCGCTGCTATATACCGAAGGTTTTGGGAATAATAATAAATAATAATATAAACCTTTGTCGTTTCGTACATTCTTGCTGCATAGCTACGCTTCACTTGGCTTCCTATCAGTCCCCGACAGCCTTTGGTCAGACGATAAAAACGATAAACATCTATCTGTCGAGAGACAAAGAGGCCTTTCACCACAGTAATCTGTCGACGAGCGCCAACCGCCCATCAGGTGACGCCCGATAATATGCGGATGCCAATGACGACGGGGGAAAGGGGGCGGGGGTAGAATGGAGAGGAAAGGCTCGCAGGAGGCAGGGGCCACGCAGGGCTACCTTCCCCTCTTTGCGTCGTCATCACGTGACGAGTCAATGTCAGCCAAAAAGAGACGGGGGTGCCGAGTGCTGAGCTGCTCAGTTCGCCGTGAGGACCCTCTCGCACAAACAATGAAGTCGCGCTGTCAGCTGTTGCTCGCCGCCCTGACGCTGTCGGCAGTCGCGTGCGCTTTGGGCGACTGGCCGCAGTGCGCCTCGCCGGATGGCACCATCGTCAACTTCCACGTCGACGGCTGCAAGCAACCCGACACTTGCGTCCTTAAGAAAGGAACCTTGGCCAACGTGACCATCGCCTTCAACTCCAAGGTGGCCAGCAAAGGCGTGAACGTCAAGGTGCACGGTGTGATCCACGAGGTGCCCCTACCGTTTCCGCTGCCGCAGCCGGACGCCTGCCAGAGTGGCGTGGCGTGCCCAATCAAGCCGCAGGGCAGTTACACCTATCGCGGCTCGTTTCCCGTCAAATCCTCGTACCCGTCCATCTCGCTCAATATCAGGTGGGAGTTGGTCGACGACCATGGCAACGACCTCGTCTGCCAGCTGATCCCCGTTTCCATCAGCAGCTGAGCATCTCGACTTCCTGACCAGGCTGTTCGTCAGTGTGACTGCTGACCTCGAAGGATTAAAAAGTTCTATTTGCCCCGTTTCAGCATGCAGACTTCTTCACCGGCATGCCTATTCAACCGGCTTTTGCCACTCGGTTGAGTACGCACAGCCAGAATTTTTTATACTGACTTTTGTAATGCTTCTCGACTGGAAAAAATGCTGTTGCTTCTTTACTGCGAACGAAGTGACGTAAAATGGACGACAGTCCTTTAATCCCTTCATAATTCAAGGTGGAAGTGGTGTGTTCACCACTCCCGATCGCATTTTTTTTTATATCGACTGTCTGGAGAAAAAAGAAGTGAAAGTAATGGAAGGAGGGCAGACTTCATCAGCTTTAACGGGGACTGTGCTGCTCTTTTTGCGTTGCAGTAAGGAAAAAAGTATGCATTCGGAGAACCGCCGCGAGTTGAGTAAGGCAAGCACTTAGAGAGCATGAAAGGTGTCTCGTAGTCGACAACAGCGAACAGTTCTTTTTTTTCACTCAGAAATCCGAATGCCACGCATGCAGGCTGTGTAAGCTGCGGCAGAGCTGCATCGTGCTTGCGTTCCAACATTATGGGTGTAGTGTGATATGTTCCATGGCGTCTCAGTGTTCATGTCGGAGCGGAGCACGGCTGTGAAATACTATGTCCTCGTGCAGCAGCCGCCGGCTCCAATCACGTGCGTAGTTACGTTTCCCTGGACGCCGCTAGGTCGTTACGTAGCGGGCCGTTACGAAAGAGGGCAGTTGCGTCGTTCTCTGTTTACATTAAGTAAACAGAACGACGTAACGGCCTTCTTTCCCCTCGAAGAGTCCACTTCCCATGAACAGTCCGGTAGGGGCAATGGGACTGTGAGCAACACAAACGCTTATCTTCCGTCCCCTGATTCTGCCTTACTACATCTACAGCATATTCAAATACAAGATGTGCAATTCATGGCGAGAGTCCATGTATGTACCATTATCTGTCTAGTTTAGGACAACCTTCATCTATGAAGCTGTGAATAGTTGCAGAGGAAAGGTTTTGGAGAATTGGAGCGCCCTATATTGGCAGACTGTCATTCCCTTTCTTGCCCGCGACGATGACGTAATTTTTAAGTTACATGACCGATGTATATATAGCCTTGGACATATAGGTGAGTAGTGTACACTTCTTGAGGTGCACTATGGTGGTGGAGAAGGCATTGAGTATCGGATTCCTGTACTCGAGGTCCTCGATTAGAAACCCGTCAGACCCATTATATTTTTTCAGGCTTGGAGTGGGACCTGAATCTAAAAAAAAAAAAAAAAACGCATGGCTGACAGCCAGTGGAGCTTTGTTGTAGTATATGATATTTATGAAATGCTGGTGCCTTGCGAGCTACTCCGTTCAAATGAAAGAGGTACAGGCTGATAATGGCACGCCGCGGTGGCTTAGCGGCTATGTTGCATGTTGCACTGCTAAGCACAAGGTCCGGGATCAAATCCCGGCCGCGGTGCGGCCGCATTTCGATGGGGGTGAAGTGCAAGGACGCCCGAGTGTCCTGCATTGGGTGCACGTTCAAGAACCCCAGCTGGTCGAAATTAACCCGGAGTCCCAACTACGGCGTGCCCCATAATAATATCGTGGTTTTGGCACCTAAAATCCCAGAATTTAATTTTTGTTAGGCCTACAATGAACAAAATAAAGTTAACAAGCACTGAATAGTCAAAGGAAAGTCAGGTGACATAAATGCACGCAAAAGGAGCTCACGACAGATATCAAATAAAACACGCTGGCATGTAATGTCAACTCACGTAAATGCACTTAAGACAACTCACAGCGTGGATCACATTTAACACACTGGAATGTAAAGTCGTCTCACATAGATAGACTAAACACAGAGCGTTGGGTTACGGTAACAGCCAGCAATATGGAAGAGATCGTCCATCCTAACATGACCTCAGTTTGCACGAAATGCAATGCTGCGCAGTGTTGATTTCTCAACGGGCTGAGCAGTATACACTTGTTCGAACGTTTTAATAACTTAAGCTGTTGGGAAATCGACAGCAATAATTTAGTCCTCGCGTACCATATTTGTAGATTGAAGAAAGCATTCGAAAAAATTGATCGCCAGCTGTTATTATATATTGTCAGGATTGGGGGCTCAATCCCATCGCGCGTAATCAGTTATCAAGATTGGAGTCGGGCATGAATTAGAAGGTAGCTGGCCCATGCCGTCGTCCAACTTATCCACGCTGAGGACGTTGTTGAAGGGAAGGACTGCTTCTCATCGAGAACGAGGAATATGGGTTTATTTACAGTATCTACATCAGTCTAGCATAACTGCGAGAGAGAGTACCTTAGTCTAACATGACTGCTTGAGAAAGACCACTGAGCAGCCGCACAACAGTGGTTTATAAACACTCGGTCCCCCCCTCGATCCCAAGGTGACGGAAACGTTCGTCCGGTCATCGTAAACAAGTCGCCTCTCTGCGGGACGGCTTACACACACACACTTCCTTGCGCGAGGTTCACGGTCCGGAGCCGACGTCAGACGGACTTCGCAGAACTCGGGGCTTGTGTCAGGAAAGGTGCCTTTTATTCCCCGAGCTGACCCCCGCAGCGCGGCCGGGTGCCCATTGTCTTGCGTCTTGGACGGCGTGTGGGAAGGAGCCTCGAACTACGTTCCCGCGAGCACTCCTCCGCTCGCGGCAGACCAGGGCGGCGGTGGCGGGCTCAGTAACAATAGTTGGTCCGCTGATCGCATTCAGTCACAACGGCGACGAGGCTAGAGCGTAACGGTGGCGTCCCAAGAAAGTTGACGCCGCTGTCGCAACTGGCTGGCGAAACTTGCACCTCAGCTGGGCCGTTCTTAACAGCGCCCCCACGTTCTTAACAATATTTTGCATAGCTTTGGATTTAGAGGCCCCTACCTGTCATTTTTCTTTAACTACCTAAACGAACGCATGCAATGTGCAAAAAGAAATCGTAAGTTTAGTAAAAGATATCTATTAAATGTGGAGCGCCCAAGGTACTCTATTAGAGCCATTTTTATTTACTATTTTCAATAACGATCTTGCCAGACTACCAGTTACGCGTAAATTAAAAATCTATCCCTACACAGACGATACAGCTCTTGCATGATCGACGAAAAACTGCAACGAAGGAGCTCGTGTTATGCAAGACGATATAACATGCTTGTTAGATTGGTTCGCTCAAAACGGGATCTTTATTAATAAATCTAAGACAAATATGCTACGTTTTCACAATTCTGATAAGACACACATGGTGACATATATTCGAGTTATTTACGTGAAAGTGCTTGTCAAAATTTTGCATGCAATCCTATTGATCCCGTTAATAATGTGAAATATTTGGGTCTACGGTTTCGGTCATACCCCCGTCACCATGGCATCAACACACAGAACAAATTTCAAAGCGTTTAAGATTACTGTGTGCACACTTACACAGGTTGCTTATTTTATGTGATATTAGTGTCAGAAAGTTTGTATCTAGGGCCTTAGGCGAATCGATCATCAGATATGACTTAACAATTTATGGATCAGCATCTCCTTATAAATTTAACACAATAAATTCAATTTTAAACAGAATAGCAACCCACCTTCTCGTATATGGAATGTAGCATCATGGAAAGACCAGTGATAAAATAGCGGACCACTTTCAAATGCTTGATGTCCTTAGACAATTCATCTTTGACGTCATACTAAAAAAAAATTCTGACCAATTTAAAACAGCTAATGCAAAAACTCGCTGTCTATGGCACGCAGGTAAATATGCGGTCCCGCGGATTGACACCAATTTCAGGAAAAGAATTCGCGTCTTTGTCACCCCTTTCGATTATACTAAAATATAAGGGGAATTGTCTCATACTTCAATGACTGCAATTTAAAGAATTCTGAGGTCTTGAGTATACTAACCTTAACGTAATAATTGCGCATAATATGTCAGCATACAAGGTGTATTGTCTTCATTGTACCGTAAGAGTTTTTGGGCCTCGTGTGAATATATTCGTTTTTTCTTTGTATAATGTCACAAGCACCATTTATATCGATTGCAGTAATTAACACGTTTGTGGCATACGTGTTCCTTACCTAGTTTGCTACAAACGTCTTATAACAAATGTATGTTGTAATCAGTTTCGAATAGCCTGTGCAAAGTGTTTCTTTGCCCGACTGCGCTGTCATGCACAGAAGCCGTATGTGAAATGCACATATCTGTTTCCTGAAAGTGAATCTATTTCTAAGAAAAAGAAAGATGTTACAGGTGGGACCGGTGTCATGAGAAGAAGATCTCAAAGTAAATTCGAAGCTCCGACACATGTTGCGTCACATGGAGGCAAATGCTGTGAAGGCGAATCTCGCAGGATGACAAATAGAGCGTTTACACAAACCCGACTGAAGCGGGTCGGCTTGTCGGGCTGAAATCGACCTGTCGATTTCACGTAAATACTAGCCGGTCGGGCTAGTCGGGCAGCGTGGAGTCGGGCTGAGTCAGCCGGACTGGATGGGGTATAGGTTGACCTAAAGTCCCAAGGTTTTCTGCTTGTAAAAGCGAAAAAAAAAAAATATCTGGGGACTTTAGGTTGATCCAGCCCGGCCTGTTTGCAGCGTGCTCGTAAACGTGGACGAGTCGGGCCAGCTGCAGCGCTGAGACTTGCGCGGAATCACTGCTACATCGCGATGAATGCACCGGCAGCGGGAATGGTATCAGGACAAGGCATAGACAAGCACTGTGCAGTGCCACCTAATCGCAACGATAAGACTCAAGAAGCAGAGCTGTTGCAGACGGCTGCGGGAAGTGCAAGCCCAGTTCACGAACGCGTTGGCGTCCCCGAGTCAACGTTGCGTGCCTTCTTTATCAAGACTCTTCCGAAGCGAGTTCATTTGAACGCGGTCACGACGGGCTCGGTCAGCTCGACTTCTGACTCGACCCGCTCTCGTCGGGCTCATGCAAACGTAGCCAAAGAAATCGAGGAAAAGCTACGCTCCGCGCGGTGAACGATGGAGCGGGAAATTACGAGCGTAACGTTAAAACTGTATTCACGTGACAGAACATCACCTCGGTGCCGCCGAATCACGCTGCAGACAAGGACGCCGCAGACGAGCTGCTAGCTTCGCTATTTGTTGCAGATCACACACGTCACGCTCGTATACGCACTGAATCAGCGATCCTCTTCATCCTGTGAATCCAACTTAAATCGGTTGTCCCGCGGAACTTAAAAAAAATTAAATTATGCGGTTTTACGTGCCAAAACCACTTTCTGATTATGAGGCACGCCGTAGTGGGGGACTCCGGAAATTTTGACCACCTGGGGTTCTTTAACGTGCACCTAAATCTAAGTACACGGGTGTTTTTGCATTTCGCCCCCATCGAAATGCGGCCGCCGTGGCCGGGATTCGATCCCGCGACCTCGTGCTCAGCAGCCTAACACCATAGCCACTGAGCAACCACGGCGGGTACACGGAACTTGAGCCAAGAATTAAATATATGCAAGTATATGCAAATATATACAAATAGGTGGACAGAACCAAGGTAATGTAGTTGGCCGGTGCTTGGAGATACTCAGACTATATGTATGATTTCGCCTAATAATATCATTAGTCTTAATTAATAAACCTCAAATATTATCATTAGGTCAAACGTGTTAATGAGAAAATTGTAAAGCAACATGAAAAACTCTCTCGAGAGCTTTCTGTTGCTCAGTACGTTCTACATAAAACAGTTTTTTCCAAGCATGAGAAAAGCCCGCGAATACACGCAAAGTGCTGCGAGTGGCCAGTTGTACGGCAATTTGTGTATTCGCGGTATTCTCTTACGCTTGGAAAAACACTTTTATGTACCACGTATTCAGCAATAAAAATCTGCATCGAAAGTTTTTTATGTTGCTCTACAATTTTCTCATTGGCACTTTTCATCTAACTAATATATTTGTGAAGCTCAGTAATTAATTAAGACCACTCATGTAATTAGGTGGAATGCAAAAAGTAAGCTGAGTATCTCCGAGCCACGACAAATAACTTTATCTGGGTTCTGTCCCGCTACGCGCCATTTGCATATTTTTAAGGTTTGGCTCAAATTACGTGGGACAACCGGTATACTCTGTTTCATATAAGGCAGTGCTAAAGCGCCTCTGTGGGTATAGACGTCTCACTCCGTGCGTTTCGCACTGCAGTTGTTTTTCAACTGCCACGTGTGGTTGTAAGGTTACTGAAAATCGTGTGTTATTTGTGTACCTTTGTTCTTCCGGTACGCGACGTATGCTCCGGTGGCCAGAGCAAGCGGTGCACGGTGTTCGCTCGTCGTAAGAACATGCCATTTCAACTCCTTCGGTGGTAAATCGGTTCAGCTCTGCGACACCTTCCGTGCTAGTTACGTCATAAATTGCGACATAAAAATGTGAGACGTAATTTTACATTGAACTACATGGCATGTATATATATATATATATATATATATATATATATCATACGTGACGCCCTATTTCTTGGTCGCGAATGCAAGCAGTGAGACAAGTCTCTCAAGCATTCGTAGCGTTGCCTGTCATGTATGAGACCTGAGTATGAGCGACCGCAGGACGGCGGTACGGATTAGAGAGCAGACGAGTGCAGCTGACATTCTAGTTGAGATTAAAAGGAATTAGTCGCTCCTCGTGAGGGTCGCTCCTCGTGAGGGGCCATTCTAGGACTCGGGCCTGCCAGATCATAACTGAGCAGAGTCTCAATAAAGTTGTTACCACAAAAAAAAAAAAAAAATTAGTGGAGTTGGGCAGGCCAAGTAATACGCAGAGCAGAAAGCCGGTGGCCTGCTAGAGTAGTTGAATGGCCGCCAAGGTTAGGTAGACGCAGTCGAGGGTGGCGGAGGATTAGGTGGTGTGATGAAATTAGAAAGTTTTCAGGCGTATAATATAGTCGGCTGATGCAAGACAGGGGTAAGCTGACGACAGTCAAAGCTCCCAAACGAAAAGCAAATAGCTTCACCTCCGCCGCGGGTCGGCCCGAAGATAGTGCAATATCGGGCCGACCCGCGGCGGACGTGAAGCAGGCGTTAAGCACCCCCCCATACGTGGGCCGATCCCGAAGGAAGTGAAATGCCGTGCCGACACGCGGCAAAGGTGAAGCAGGCGTTGAGCACTCCCCATACGTGGGCCCATCCCGAAGATGCCGAAGGGCGCGTTATAGATTCCCGAGCCCACAGGGGTATGTGCCATTGAGTTTGGATCCTCTCTGCCCTATCACCAGGATCGGCCCACATGATGAATTTTTCTGTTGATGGACGCCGAAAAAACTACGGAAAGTTAGTGACATACAGATCTCGCTGTAGAAAGATCTTGGGACCGTGGCATCGTGAGTGTGTGACACGCAAAGCTACAAAAGCACTGCTGCGTTTCTTGGAATGCACTAGCCTATATGACAGAGCCGCGTGTGCCTTTCTTTCTGCGTCGCAGTCTTCCACGCTGTGCTTGTTTTGCTATATGCCTTCTTGTGATGAACTGAATTATGAACGATTCATTGCGTGTGTGTGTGTGCGTGTGTGCGACGAAGGGTTCTTCAATATCTGTTCGTGTCATAATAAAAAAGAATGGGTCAAAATGGGAGTAACAGAGCCCGAGGTCATGGCATCTCATTTGTCAAGACTCCGTTCTCTTAATTGTTGCCGACTGCCCATAAACTTGCTGCTCTATAGCCTATAAGGTCTCGTCATTGCAGGCAAAGTAGTGACATTGCAGTTGTCCGCTCTTCTGCATTATATCATATGCATGGCACTTGGGCACAGAACTACCACGAATCATCAATGAGGTCAGTTCGTGAGACACGCCGCTGGAATAATGCACTATAGAATAATGCATGCACCTCAACATAATTGCCAGCGCCTCGCCTGCGAAAGGAAATAGCAGCCCATATGGAGACAATGCAAAATTAAAATTTTATGTTCAATCAGCACTTGCCCTATATCAACTAATCTTTATGAGCGCGAAGGCCAGTTAACACTTACTACGTTTATTTGACCGCATTTTTTGTCTATTGTACCCTATTGAAAGCAACAGTCCGCAAGTGCTCAAGGAAGCTTAGGTAACGAGCTTTGAACGCGTCGCCAGAACTGCAGTGCTAGCGCGAAACGGTTGCTTGTGTAGCAGTAATTTTGTCTATACAACTCAGGCAGCGTGTCAAAACACTTGATTGACCAGCAGTCGTGTGTTGTAACGCAGAGAGGCAGCGACATGGGGAGCAGCCCGGGCACCCGTGCCTGCTACGCGGCGGCCGGCATCTTCACACTGTCGGGCTTCCTGCTGTCGGGCGCCAGCGTTGCCATCGTCATGATGATCGTGCGCGACGACAAGCTGGACGAGCAGCTCTGGACCGCCGCTGTGCTCGTGGTGGGCGTCAGCTTCGGCGTGCTCTGCCTCGGCATCCTGGTGTGCGCCTGCGCCATGTGCAAGCGCATGGCCGCCAGCCAGGCGGCGTTGGACAAGGCCGAGGCCGTGCGCGAGCAGGGTGCCAAGCGCCGGTTGTCGCCAGCCACCTTCCCGGCCGGACACGTGGCCGCCGTGCGCGTCTGGAGCACCGCTGGTTCGCTGGACCCTCTGCTGCCCGGCCAGGTCGCGGCCGCCGAGAGCCCCTCCGAGGCCGAGGACGACGAGCAGCCCCGCGAGGATGCCGCCTAGGCTACGCTGCCGCAGACGTGTAACCTGCAGGGCTCGAGACCCGCTGGGGGCGACGGCAAACCGTTCCCGACAGGCCAAAAAAACAGTCCGTGTGTCTTAACTGAAAAGCGCGAATCGGCATTTTCTTATGTGCTGCTTCAGCGTGCACGACGCTGCCTCCCCGCGCCGTCACAGGCTTCGAATAGCGGTGGTTCGAGATACGGTTGCCATGACCTTCAGCGTTGAAACCACTGATCTAGGCTCTTTTTAAAAAGGGGAACTCAATAGGTACCTAAGGGGTCTGCGGATCTTCAATTTTATGTGTGAGGGGGCCTTCTGTACCAGTATCCCTCACTAAAACTTGAACACGGTTTTGAATGTTTTCCGAGAAAAGAAGAAAAAAAAGAAGAACGATTGTGAGGGCTTCTAATGTTCATTTATTTGTGCTTGCTCACGTGTTATGAGCACAGCACCCGGTTCTTGGCCCAAAAAGAGCAGCTTCGCAGTATCAGTCAGCAGTTCAACTCCCGGAAGCCCGATAGTTCAAGGGGGAAACAGAGAGTCACCCCGGGCATCATTGAACAGCAGGCGAAGGTCTGACTGCAGTCACCCAGTTCGCATTTACACTCATACATTGCCAAGCTGAACGCGCTCTGCTTCCCGCACTAAATTCATCAGCGGTCGTAGCGCATCGCAAAGTCCCATAGCTGACGCGTTTTACAGTTTCAAGGTATCCAAAATAGCTGAGCAGTAAGTGTAAGGCTCGATATATGAAGGTTTGGAGATTCGAAAATTCCATGCATGGCTGCAAAATTCATACTTTAACGTTGGTAATAACACGTGCAAGCGCTAATTAAAACTGTAACCTCCATTGATAAACGCGATTCTCTGAAGTGGCCATTGAAACGTTCAGATCAGGGCATCGTGTTTAGCACTCTTCTGGGACTATCAAGAATACGAGTGCGTGCCAGTGAACAAAAGCACGCTACTTCTGCAAGTGCTGTCGTGTGTACTTAGTCTGTGTGACTGCGATGGAGCGTGTGAGCACGACCCTTACGCAGCTGCCACAACTGGGTTAGAATTTTTCTGACAAAACACGATCATTTCCACAGTTCGATTATTATTGCCAGACAGAAATTTCCGATTTGCATTGAAGTTCGCAATAGAAAAACAGGAATGCCAACTGCATTAATCTCGCAGTGTCCCAGTGATAGCTAAGCACCAGAACTTTAACGGTCGCTATTGCCTTCGTGTACTCGTCGTCTTGACATAGAACAAGTGAAGTCAGTGGTGACTGCTGTGGAACAAGGAGAGCCTTCTCGAATGTTGTCATTTCTAACAATGCAAAGCAGAGCCATGGAAATTTACGGCGGTGCCAAATGATGCCACAAGTGAGGCGATAATAGGATGGGAAACATATCATCACCTACCTCCAACACTAGTCCTCCATGGGTAGGACATGATGCCACTTGCTGAGCACACGGGAATCGTCGGGCTGCGCACATACACTTTAGTTGTCACACATAGAGCGAGGCCACTTTGAGACGAACGTGACACGCACTGTACAGGCTGATATCACCCACCCCATCATCAACGTCAAATGGTTGTGGCTAAAACGAGCCTAACATAACTTTCCTCATCACTTCGAAAGCGAGATCGTGTGTCATGCATGCATTGTGGTAAAGCATTTATATTCTTACGCACTATAACTGCCGCGTGAAAAAAAGTTTTCAAGGTAACAGTGTTTTGGCCCAGCAAGCTCTTTTTTTTTTCCACAAGGCTTGTATACGTAGAGATGAACCTCGTTGGTTCATGAATAATTATACTTGCAAGAACCAAAATCTTAATGAAACAACCTATCTTTGCACTATGAAAGAGGGGGAACTTTACCGTTCGAACCTTATCGTTGCTTTTTTTTATCGTGACAAACAAATATTGGAAATAAAACTGCCCACAAGGTCACTGCAAATTGCCGACAGAACTGATACTTTTGGTAGCCAATATAGCGCAGCGATTGTTTACGTAAAGAATCTCGACACATTTAAACGTGGAACTATCCCTGCTATCAATTTTTTTTTCTATAATGGTTTCCTGAAAGCAGCTCAACAACTTACCTTGTGAAAGAACAAAACGATAGCAAGCTTAAAATATTGTTCCAGAGTCGGCATTTCAAAGGTATATATGTATCGCACTAGACGTATTTTTTCCATGTTTACATATCAACTCTTTTACTTTGTTCCTAAAAAAAAGAAGCTATACTGAAGTTGTGCCACAGAAGTTAACAGCTTAAGATCTCACAGAAATTCCGTCTGTGATTCCATTCTCCGCTGCTCATTCGCTGCTACCTGACAGAAAGAAGTACCTATTTCTAATTAAGTTCTTTGCGCGATGTCTTAGATCCTGCTGTGATTGCGAATGTGTGTGTGTGCGCGCGTTTGTGCGGCGTTCCGCCCTGACCATATAGAACAAAAACAAAAAACCTTTTCAGAGTAAAATATGTAAACATCGCGTCCAACGATGGGATGCTTGAATCTTGGATATTTACAGGAACGTCAGCAAACAAGAATCAGTCGATCATGAAGTGTTACGAAGCAAAACTGTGCCAAGTATCAGCTCTCTTACTGGTTGATGTTTCACGTGCCGTCTTCTTTCTTTCCTGTCACTCTATGAAGCGTCAAATAAAATTGCAGCTTACATTATACTACCTTTTGCACGTGTCCTTTTCTGACGCTGCTGCAGAGTGCACTGACGCAACGCAAGCGCCAAGATGTGAGGGCAATATAGAGCGCCGTACACTGACATATGTCTCCTCTGACGCCGCAATCGTTAAGCCACCACAGGCTTTCTAGTGACACTTCATTCACCAGCGCATCTGTGCCTCGGATTCCTATTGGCGGCCCATTCCGGTCGTACATGGCTTTGTCGCTTTGTCTGTGCATGCGATTTGATTTAGAACTGTGCAAGCCTACTGCCCTTGCACAGTCTTTCTCACGCCAGTATCGAGTTCTAACAGTGTGGTATGACCGCCACTGGCATCTACACGCCTCCACTGCTTAAGCAGATGAATATAGGTTACAAGCAAACAATTGCACCCTCACAGTTTCTGTTTGCTGTCCCACAGCCACACAATCTCAGTCATCACGTAGACTGCAAGGAAGACAACATCGAAGTCTGCAACGATTCAGGTTAATTTGCATTCAAATGAGCAGACCTCACACAGAAGAGTCATGCGTACAATGGGGAGCTGCGGGATAAAGTGCAGTCAAGCAGGCGCTGTTAAGCCAGACCTACGATTGTGTGCAAGGTCCGCTGACGTGCCTTGGTTGTGAAAACTTAAGCGTGAGTGCTGTTAGGTAGGAGACACCAGCCTTTGGGAAACCCATGCTTCAGAGAGCAATGTACGCGAGCCAGTAGTCTACAGCCAGTCATCTGTTATGGCACAGATAAACCGTAGCCTATAATAAATGTGAGTGGAATAGGTGTCTTTCGATTTCTAAGAGTTTTTGAGAAAAATTACTTGCAATAAACTATCGGTTTACTTTATCATCAAAAACCGTACGCCAAGAAGCGAACGATGTCGCTGCGTAATAGTATTCCAATAGAAAAAAAAAAAAAAAAAAAGCTGGTGCGCTATAACGTAAAGCCATTCCAAATTTTTCTATTCCAATTCTTCAATCAGCCCTCCACCATTGGTGGAAAAAATTTCGGGCCACCCCCGCTTCGCCTGTCTGTCACGCGACGTCACGAAAACGGCGATAGTTCCCCATCTAATATGACGTATGCATACTCATTATGCATGAATAGATTGAATAAAAGAAAAATAATCATTACCGATTCGGCGCCTTTTTGGCATTAGCCAAAAGTTTTCGGGCTGCGCCCACTTCTCCTGTCTGTCACGCGACGTCAGAAAACCACGAAACCTCACCGCGTCAAAGTGACGTGTACGCGTTAAAGATGCATTTATACGCCGAACAAATCCGAACTTTTTTCTGAATAGCCGGTGGCTGCCCCGTTCCGAAAGAGATAAAAGATGGCTGCCCGCCGATCAGTCAGGCACTGGCTATTCGCACCTGCCGGAGAGCTTGGATTTATTTGCATTTGTTTGCGTATAATAAAGTTTTTTCGCGGCAGTATAACGTTATCGAGCCCTGTCCGCACGTATACGACATCACTCGGTCAACTCTTCTTTGGTGGGGGTTCCTTTTAGCCCCATTCTTAACCTTCTGTTGCACGCCGCCGCGATCTTCGACCAGCCACCGAAAGCTAAATGAAAGGAAGGGACCAACGGCAGACGCCGGCACCACCCTCCTCATCCGGTTTTCCATTTTCACTGTGCTGGCTCGGCACCATCGAAACCCTCTCCACTTGAGCGTGCTCGTCGCCTCTTGTGAGCCAATTAGATAAGAAAAAACGCTTAATGTAAGCAATATTATTCGTTTTGAACGCAAAGAAAAGTGACCTCCTATAAATGAGGAGAGCCTTTCATTGGGTTGTTCAGACAACTCCGACGGTCACTTCCCAATGCTTGCGTCGGCAGTGACGTAAATTTGACGTCAGCAGAGTGGAATAAATACAGATTGGAATAGTTTTACGTTATAGGGCCCCTGTTTTCTAAGACATCAAGTACAGCAGCTTTGCCTGCTGGCACGAATTGAGATACACCCAAGGAAGAAATTGACGCAGTCGTAGTCGAATCACGCGCTAAGCTATGATGAGCCGAAACAAATGTACGCCTCTGCTTCCGAATCATTTTACATGGGATGAACTGCCACTGCGAAAATCTTCGCGGAAAGAGCGACACGGTTCCCTCTAGGTGATGTTTCAGGAAACCAACTGACGTGTACGGCAGCGGGGAAGTTGAGTCGTTCCCGTTAAGAGGGCACGGCCGCACGCCACCACACCAAGGGCAACCAAGTACGGGATAAAAAGCGGAACCACTGCTTTCTCCGCTGTTTTCTAGAGAAGCAGGCGTGCTTCCCAGCGAGTGATTTGACATGCCGTACTTATTATATTATAGATACGCTTTGCTTCCAAACATTTTCATTCCGCTTTCCGAGCAGTCAGTATGACAAAACATGCACGATTGTACACTTGATTCGGGTGAAAGCTAGTCCCCCCGCCCCTCCAGCCAGCTTCTGTCTTAGATCAAATTGCATAAGAAGAAACTGTATTACTATGGCAAGTTTGCGCTCGAGACATATTGCAAGCGACTACATGAAAAGGACAAAGAGAAAACGTGAGCAACATATGCACTTGATGTCTTTTTTTTTATTGAAATGAATATTAGGAGATGGTTGGCGCCTTTATGGTGGCACCGGCTACTCCTTGTCATTTGGCAAAGGAAAGAAATTTACGTAAAAAGGGAGAATAGTGACACAAAATATGACACTCAGTAGAACACTGGATGAATAAAAAAATATACAGTCCAACAGTACATGAATCGCAAAGCTTTGCGCATGAATTCAGTACACTTACGCATATATAAAGTCACATATTTTCAACAGCCAAAACACACAACGCATGTAATACACTGCAAGTACATAACATAATTATACATATTGCGTAAAAGTTGCGATCACCACATAAGTCAATTTTGCACCACGAACAACATTTATGTTACTCATTTAGCGTATTAGGATCATCTGAAAGTTAATATTTTCCCAAAATGTTGGTGTCCTCTAAAAACTTTTTCAGAGCAAGAAGTGCTCTTTTCTGAAGGCCCGCAGTTGGCCATGGGCCAAGTATCTTTTTTTAGGGTGAATGGTTTTCTGTCTAATATCAACAAATTTGCTTGCAGTGCCCTTCTTTGTGGATCGTATTTCGTGCACTCGAGGAGAAGATGATGCACATCTTCGTCTGGCTGGCCACAAGAACACTGTGGACTACAAACACGTTTTATCCTGTACAAGAAGTGTCTCGTAAATGCAGTACCAAGACGCAGGCGGTATACCAAGTTTCAAGTTTTCTGTTGTCTCTTAGATTTTCCGGCATTGATAAGCTTATACATGGGTCTATAAAGTATAACTCCGAGTTTTCAGTTTGCTGATCAAACCAGATAGTTTTGCTGAGGTGACAGGAAATCTGTCTCAGGATCAGACGGACTACACTACGCAATAGGGGAAAATTGGTTGTCTCTGCGTTATTGTGCGCCAGATTCGCAGAGGCGTCCGCTGCAATATTACCAGGAATATTGCAGTGCCCAGGTATCCACTGAAATGCAATTACGTGGTTCATTGCGCTTGCTTTTGTTAGTTCTTTGAGCGTCTCATACAATAGCAAAGTGTTCAAAGAATTTTTCTTATTGCCCTGTAGTAATGTGAGAGGGGCTTGCGAATCGCTAAAGATAACCCGTTTTTGCGAATGCATTTCTGATGTTATGAAACGCAAAGTACACAGGATCGCAAACAGTTATGCCACCGGTAAAAGATGTCTCTCGGGATTACTTAAATGTTTGCTCTAGCGCTAAATGTGGAATGACGAATGCTGAGGTCGAGGAATTTTTATGACACGAACCATCTGTATAAACGTGGATGTACTGGGGATATAATGAGTAAATTTGGAAAAGCGCCAGTTGTTGTGCGGCTACTATCAACATGTCTCTCTTCGATATAATCCCGTCAACCGATAATTCTATTTTAGGACATGTTAACATCTAGGGAATGTAACTAACATCCATTTTGCGTAATTCAAAGACTCCTCTCTACGCCTTTGCATTCCAGCTGGACTCGGCCGTCGTGAAGCTACCCTGCTTTGTCGAATATGGCTAGAGGTGGCCTTCACCAAGTCTTTTGCTTTTCGAATTGGATACGCCGACGACGCCTCGTGTGATGACTGTGGTAACGAGGAGACTCTTCAACACCTTCTCTGTGACTGTCCTCGCTATAATTTACAGAGACAATCGCTCGCAATCGCGATAGCGTGCTTTGACCGAAGACCTCTAACAGAGGAACTTATTTTAAAATGCCGCCATCACAAGCCATCGCAGCGGAGAGAGACGAGGGCACTGTTGCAGTTTTTAAGGACAACAGACTTGGACAAGTGGCTGTAGCCTGAACAGATGTTTATAGTGCTGCAAGTGCTACTGTGCTGTGACAGTTACTGCAGCGACAGTGACTGACTGACTGATTGTATGTCTATGCTCCTTTCTTTCTTTATCTCTACTTTGTTATCACTTTACCTCCCCCTCCCCTATCTCCCCAGCGTAGGGTAGCAAACGGGATCTCCCCCCTGGTTAACCTTCCTGCCTTTCGCCTTTCCTCTGGCTCTCTCTTTAGTAATAATGCTTTATGTTCTCGAACAACATCGTGAAATTTGCTTTTGTTTCTTTCAGTAAGCGCGAGGTTTAATGGATGCTTCTCGTGTTGGGTTAAGATGCGATAAATATGTCGCCATGTTTCAACCGTTCGTATGACCGGAAATGGTGGGTGACAAGCTTCAGCAATTACTAAAGAACTCGAGGTAGCCTGCGGAACCCCAAGACACACTCGCAGCCCCCTTGCTAGTAAACGTTGAACACGTTCCTCAGAAGTTTGCGATAAACCATGGAGAATAGGTGCCGAGTAAGCATTTTTTGTTTTGTTTTGAGTGCGTTATGAACTTGTAGTAGTGAAGAGACTGATCCCTTCCACGTTGTGCCAGCGAGTCCCCGAAGTACGTTTATTACAGCATTGGTCTGCTTTTTAATTGCGCGGATGTGTGATGCCCATGTCAGCTGGCGGTCAAGAAATTTATGCTCTTTCATAAACATCTAAGTTTTCCCATTAAGCGTAAGTTGGAAATTATTCACCTGTCGTCTTGTGAAAGGAAGTACGGCTGTTTTTGCGTATGAAAGACTCATGCCTCCTTCTTTTAAAAAGGTGTCGATACTATAAGACCCTCTTGCAACGTTGTTTGAATGTCTTGTATATGAGATACAGAGGCCCATATGCAGATGTAATCTGCGTTCAGAGAATACTGTAGACCAGACGGGAGTTTTTGTGGCAAGGCTGCCATGACACAGTTGAATAAAAACGGACTGAGAACACTGCCCTGCGGAACGCCCGGCGTGATGCTGTGATAATTACTCTTTCCTTCGATTGTTTCCATAAATATTTTTCTATCTTTCAAGAAATTTGATACCCATCGCAGTGCTCGACCGTGTAGGCCAAATTCTAACATACCAGTAAGGACGTGTACGTGACTTACAGTGTCGAATGCTCTTTGAATGTCTAAGAATGCTTCTACTGTCACATTTCCACAAATTCGTTCGTGTTCGACGCATGTGGCAATGTTTAATACTGCATCTATTGTACACCGATTTTGCCGAAAACCGGTCATGTAGTTGGAAAACACATTTGTGTCTTCACACCACCATTGCAGTCGACTGTCTATCATCTTCTCCATTATTTTGGAAAAACAGCTTGTGAGACTGACGGGTCGGTAGGCCGGAGACAAGACAAAGGTGGGTCTTTCCTGGCTTTAGTACTGGAATTACCCGAGCTAATTTCCATGAATCTGGAAGAGCCTCTCTTATCCAGATATCATTAAATATCTCCAAAAGAGCCATTCTTCCTACTGGACCTAGGTTCTTTAACATCACATACGTAACACCATCGGGGCCTGCGGTTGTCTTTGTACGACGAAAGAGGACATTTCAATTCATTTAAAAAACTCACAGTCAAGTTGAGGATGTTGTGACATAAAGCACGCACGAACCTTCTGTTCCGCTAGTGTTGTCGAACTTGTAAATTGTAGGCAAGTAAACGGAAATCCTGGTCTGGATATAAGTTGACAGAATTCGTCAGCAACAGCTCTTTCCGGAGTGCTTCGAGCTACGGCAACGGCTCGGAAGGGATGGCTCTGGGTGAAGAACAAGTTCGCAGCGCTAAGGAATGAACGCGCCAATAAAGTCAAAGAATCGATCGCGTACAGGCGCGGTCGCATCAAAACGTTAAAGGAAAATGGCGCAGACGCCGAACAGTAGAAAGCAAATGCGCGGGGGGGAAACAACGATCATTTACCAATGGAATTGCAGGGGCATCCGCACCAAGGAAGCCGAGTTACAACTTCACATAGATGGGCTCGACCAGAAACCGGATCTGATCGCGTTACAAGAGACACACGGCAGACCCAGACTCCCGGGTTACGTGACCTACACGGATCCGACGGAAGGCGGGACGGCGTTACTGGTGCGCACCAACATAGCAGCCACCCAGCACCTCACGGCGCAAAAGGGCTGCGAACACACGCTGGTCGAGGTTCACACAAGGACTATTGGCAGTGCCGGAAACCTGTTTGTAATGAGCGCATACTGCAGACCGTCACAAAGGCAGTACGACTTCGAAACAACAGTAAGCCAGGCGAAGAGGTTGGCGGGGAACAGGCCGCTCCTGGTCCTAGGCGACTTCAACGCCCCTCACACTACATGGGGTTACAAATACCAATCTAAACGAGGCAAGGCTCTAGCACAGGCAATGGAGGACCAAGGAATGGCGCTCCTTAATGAACCGGGCGTCGTCACCCGAAAGGGAAACAGCGTCAACAGGGACACCACCCCGGACCTGTCGTGGATGGCGGGCTCCCTAGAAGTGGCCTGGCGGAACGAAGACGTAGACCTGGGCTCCGACCACAGCATCATAAGTGTAACGATCAAGGGACCAAGGTACCGGGCAGCCCTCGGCAAAGCCCGGATCACCGACTGGGACCGAATGCGCAAGCACACGGACGAAGAAAACGAGAGCTCCGGAGAAAACGAGAATGAGGACAGACATCAAACGTACGCAGAATGGGCGCGAGAACAAAAGATCGTGCTCCACAGATTTACTCAAGAAGTTGTAACAACGATGCAGACGCCCTTCGTCGACGCCAAACTAGCACACATGTGGGAGGCGCGGCACTCGCTCACGCGAAGATGGAAGCGTCAACGACGAAACAAGAAGCTCGTCAAACGCATCGCGCTCCTCAACAAACAGATCGCTGAATACGCAACCAAGCTGTGCCGAGAGAACTGGATGAGTACGTGCGACGGGCTGCAGGGAAAGCTCTCGGCGCGCAAGACCTGGTGCCTGCTCAGACACCTGATCGACCCGTTGAGCAGCAAGACCGCAACCAACCGCAACCTCACCAAAGTTCTGAACGCTTACGATGGCAACGGCCAAAGGCTCATTGAAGACCTCAAGGCGATCTATCTCAAGACGGAGAGAGGGCGGTTTCCGATACCGGACGAGTACGGGGGACCGGAAAATCCGGCATTGGATGAACCGTTCACCATCACGGAATTATTAACAGCCATAGACGAGAGTAATAAGAGGAGCGCACCCGGAACGGACGCCATTACATACAAGCTGCTCAATAACATGAGTGATGCGGCGGCACACGGGCTCCTGGGTCACATCAACAGAACCTGGGAAAGCTCGAGGCTGCCCGTAGAATGGAAAGAGGCCGAGGTAAGGTTCATACCTAAACCCGGCAAACCTCTGACGATCGAGAACATGCGCCCTATCTCGCTCACGTCCTGTGTGGGCAAGGTCATGGAACGCATGGTTCTCAGAAGACTTCAAGCACACCTGGACGAGACAAATCAGATGCCAGCGACCATGTATGGATTCCGCCAGCACCTGAGCACCCAAGACGTCCTGATCCAATTACACGAATTAGTGATTAAAAGAGCAACGAGGCACGCGCCCCGGGGTATACTGGCTTTGGACCTGAAAGGGGCCTTCGACAACGTGTCCCACGCCAGCATGCTCGGGAACCTGCGCAAGACGGGTTGTGGCCGCAAGACCTACGGCTATATTAAAGATTTCCTGACCAATAGAACAGCAACTATCCGGATAGGAAATGAACGGTCAGAGCCTGTGGAGCTCGGAGACAGGGGTACCCCACAGGGGTCTGTCCTGTCGCCTCTGCTTTTCAACCTAGCACTCCTGCCCCTGCCCGAACTACTGAATCAGATCGAGGGCGTGGACCACGCGTTCTATGCCGACGATATAACGGTGTGGACGAACCGCGCGGGGTCCGACGCCTGGGCGGAGGAAGCCCTGCAGAGAGCGGCAACGACCGTCCACGAGTATGCCACGACCTGCGGCCTGAGCTGCGCTCCACAGAAATCGGAGCTGCTCATGGTACAGCCCGGAAGACCGAAGAAAGAGCCGCCGCCAAACATAATCATCACCATCGACGGCACAGTGATCAAACCAACGCAGCAGATCCGGATACTGGGCCTTCTGTTGCGCAGCGACGGCAAGGCGCACGCAGCCGTCAACAAAATCAAGACCACATCGGAGCAAGTCCTGAGCATGATCCGGAGAGTCACCAACCGGAACAGAGGAATCAAAGAAGAAGACGCACTGCGCCTGGTGCAGGCATTCGTCGTGTCACGCGTAACGTACTCCGCCCCGTACCTCCAGCTTGCGAAGGTGAACCGCGAGACGCTGAACACGACGATAAGGAAAGCAGTGAAACTCGCGATGGGCATCCCAGTCTACTCGTCAACGCAGAAGCTGCTGGAAATGGGTGCCCACAACACGGTGGAAGAGCTGGTGGAAGCACACCTATCCCACCAGAGAGTAAGGCTGAGCCGGACAGAGCACGGTCGGGCCGTCCTACGCAAGATAGGATGGCAAATTGAACAGCAACCGACAACGGAGCCACTCCCCACAACGTGGAGAGACATTATTAAGACCAAGCCTCTCCCCCGGAACATGCAGCCGGGGAGGAACGACGAGAGACGCTCTGCGCGGGCCAAGGCAATGGCTCGACAGCTGGAAAAGGACCCAGAGGTTCTCTACGCGGACGCCTCGCTTCCCAAGCACGGAACCAGAGCAACGGCGGTCGTCACCACCATCGATAAACTGGTCACAGGCGCGTCGATACGGACGACAAATATAGCCGAAGCAGAAGAAGTGGCCGTGGCCCTCGCACTCGCACAACCGGGAGTGAGGACCGTGGTCACAGACTCCCAGACCGCCTACGCAAGCTACCGCAAGGGGAACATCTCTCCCGCGGCACTAGCGATCCTCACCAAATGCAAATCACCGGGACGGGCCGTTGAGCTCGTGTGGGTCCCGGCTCACTCGCAAGTGGAAGGCAACGCACTCGCCGACCACTATGCCCGAGAACTGTCAATCCGGGCCGAGGACGAGCCAGAGCTACCGCACCCCGTGACAAGCTACAAAGAAATCACGCAAATGTACAGAAGCGGCAGATGTAGGCTTCCCCGTCCGCATCCGCAACTCAGCCGACAGCAGCAAACGATCCTGCGACGCACGCAAGCGGGGTCGCTAGCGCATCCCGTGCTCTTGCACAAGATGTTCCCAACAGAGCATGACACTTCATGCCCTTTTTGCAGACGGTCAAAAGGCACTCTAGCACACATCATTGCAGAGTGCACTAAGCTCAAGAACCCCCCACCATCCCTACCCCCCACCCTCCCCAGCCCCAACCCCCCCGAGCGATGGGAGACCTTGTTGTCCAGCCCCGACCTACCGACCCAGCTCGCGCTGGCGGCTAGGGGCCAGGAACTGCTGGACGCATATGGGACCTGCGAATAAGGTTCCACCCCATCTGGTGCCAGCGCGCACCAACCGCCACTAAGCGCTCAGTTCAAAAGTTGATTCTCTCTCTCTCTCTCTGGGTAACTGGACCACTAAAAGAACGGGCAACTGTCCATTTTCTGGGAACTGCATGGAGTAAACGGAGACAATGACGCGCAGTATTCTCGCCATCTTCTCGTACCTAATCTTTGTAAGCATCTGCGCGAAGTTGACTGAACTTTCCGTGCCATCTTGTACTCATCCAGTTTTCCACTGCGGGTGTAAGCACGTTTTGCACGTCTTCTAATTGCTCTTAGACACTCATATTCCCCGTCGACTGCAGCGTATTCATTTGGAACAATGACTTGCTTTGTGCAGATCTTGTAAGGCTCACACAATATATTTGCAAAACTTTGAAAGTTCAGATTTTTGCCCAATGAGTTACTTAAATGGAGACGAAAACTTTGCCAATTAATATATTTTAGTAGCGCAGGGTCCCTTCCCTCCGTATGAGACGATGTTTTACCAGGATCGGAAAATTATCACTACCATGCGTTTCTATGTCCTTGATCATTCAACACCATCAAGAAAGTCTTGTGAGCAGAACGTAACATCTATACAGCTTGAGTAACGAAACCCCCACAAGAACGTTGGAAAGCTGTCATTTAACACGATCAGATTACTTTTTGCTGCGGTAGACTCTATAATGCTTCCGTGGGAATCATTATATTCACTGCCCCAGATGACGTTATGTGCATTGAAGTCCCCACAAACCAGCGCATGTGAGTTTGCGATACCAAGCACATTCACCAAGCTGTCTACTGATATTTTGCTAGAACATTGCAGATAAAGGCTGATCATTGTGGCGCTTGTATTTCTAAAACATACCTTGCATGCTTGATGTTTTATTGGCAACTCGTCGGTCAAAACCGAAGTGCCCTGGAGACTGCGTGTAAATAACTTGATCGTGCACGTGCATACGTGTCCAGTCTTTGAACGCCATGCACGCAGCGCGTGCACACTTGTCGTTCGTTATCTAACGCAGAGCGCCACTTACGCAATCAGCCGCTATCTCATGTTCCTCAAGCCTTTCCTTATGAGAAACGTTATCTCACTGTCGGGCAAACAGGGAATTGTCCGAGGCTGTCCGTTTTACTATTATCTTTTCTGTGGTTCTATTGCATTTGAGAGGAACTGTTGAGCTTCAGGTTGTTCCAGGGATAGCAGTTCAGTTGCTTGACGCTACAAAAAAAAATCCTTCAGTCGAATTCCTGGCTGCATGCGCCGAACTGAAGAACAAAATTTTACTCACTTCTTTTGCTAGCACAAGCAAAATGACTCCCCTATTTCAGTAAGCACGTAGCTTGCAACCATCTTCTTTTCCCCCAACTTTAGATTCCCCTTTTTCTGTTTTTCACGGGAACGACCCTGTTGGTACGAGTAAGGTACAAATAGGAGCAAAACGTGCAGGGGGGCGCGCTGTATTCCGGCGTATGAATTTCTAACTTTTCGCTAACTCGTCTTGGCTCGCTATACGTGACCTTAAGAACCATTTCCTAGGCGGAGAATCAGTGTGTCGCGATTTCCTTTCGCTTCCGGGTATGCGTCTCTATCCCTATTCATTTTTTTGCTGATAAAGCTTTAGCCACTAAACTCAATAATCTCCCAGTTATGAGATGATGCAATGATTACTTTCTTCAAATTTTATTACACAAAGTATCTGCAGTAACGAAAATGAACGCGGAGAACCGCATGAATATATATGATTCCAGGTTGAGATGGAATACACATTTTCTGTGTGGATGGCATAGAGAATTAATGACTTACTATATCGCTGCCCAGAAAATGATGTTGTATCAGATGTAGTGGGGCAATGCTCTGGTTATATTCATGTGTGCACGGATGGCTCCCGTTTGCCATATTAATCTTATTATGCGTTTCCCATTCTTCAGGTAAACATACAAGTTATTATATCTTCCCCGGAATTTCTCCGACAACAACCTAACCGTTTGCTATCCCGCCTACAGTTCGGTTTTCAGCATCGGCTAGAGACGCACAAAAATGGATCATCTTCAGCGACTGGCAGGCGGCTCTTTCGACCCTTGCCAGCCATAAATGTATCAATATTATACTAGTGCACGAGACGCTAGGACTTAATTATGCCAAGGACGCGCAGCATACCATAGTCGTTCAGTGGGTAACAGGATATACTAAATTTGCCTGAAATTGTGCAGTATCACGACAAGCACATCAAGTTATAACCTGATAATGATACAAAAGGACGGTACGTTGGGCACGTTGGTAATCCATACTGAAACTATCGACAGCGCGAAACTGCATGAACTGCACAAGAAAGATACATGGACAAGCGTTCACTATCAACAGACAACTTTATTGAAAGCACACGTATAAATAAGCGATGATGCACGCGACAACAACCAAAAATGACGCAGTAAAGGCACACTTGGCATAAAATGGCAATATCAGCAAATCCCTAAAGAAACTTGTCAAGGTAATCTGTCTCTGACTCATGGAGCGAAACAGACGGACGCGCAACACACGTGTCTCCTGCCTTGTCAATGAAGTAAGCTTCCAATTTCTCTCGGACTGATTTGTCCTCGTACCTTGATAGTATTTTGGTTTATGAAGGCCCTGGAACGCAGCCGCTTCCGCTTCGAAGATTCGAAGACGGCTGACCCCTCAAGGAATCCATATGTTCCCTAAGGCGTACATTGACGCATCTTTCCGTCTGGCCAATGTACCGTGTACCGCACGAGACGGCAATTTCATACACCACTTCTTTCTTGTATTGAACATGCTTTTCCCGGTGCTGAATGTCGCACGCCCGTTGCTCCTGATCAACCCAAATCCTCCCCAACTTGTGCTTCTCCGAAAAAACGACATTAGAGAGTTTTAGAATATGGTCTCCAAAAGTTGGGGCCCCCAAAGAGCTTTGTGGGTGTCAAACGAATTAAGGCACGCAGGGCTTTACGTTTGCGGACAGCGCCACTACGGCGCCAAAGAAAAGTTATTATAGGTGATTAAATAAAATATACCATTTCATGATAAGAGTAAGTTTCACTTTCGTGTTCTCGCGTTTAAATACAATTTAGAGGTTATTCAATTAGCAGCAAGCAATTAGTTGCGCCTAGTTTTGAGTAACCAGCATTACGTGCCTTCACCAGCCAAGCTATAAGCTGTGTTAGGCCTACGAGCCATGAATCAGCCATGAATCAGCGGTGTCTAATGAATTAATCTTCATAACACACGCTAGTTGAGAGAAAGCGATAACCACAGTCACTTCTCCAAGCTTGGGAACTTCACGCGTTACCGCGAAGAGAGCCCAGTGTGGTTCTAGGTTAGAGCCGTCGCTTCGATGGGTGCCGCCATCTTTGTTGACGAAAATCTTTTGGGGCAGCTTTTGGGGCTCCCACTAAATCAGTGAAATAGCGTGCCCGACGCAAAACCCAAACGCAGTTTGCGTCTCGCGCATGCGCAATGGCTTCGACGCTGTTTCATTGGGGCCCCAAACATTTGGGGCCTCTCTTCTAAATATGTCTAATAATACAGTACCATGCTCCAACCTTCTTCAAATGATGCGAAAGGCCATTTATGGCCTTTCGCGCCATGCATGGCCTGATGACGTGCGTAAGGGATTGTATGCAGGTCGACAATAATGAACAGAAGTTTGCGAAAAGTTGCAGTATCTGATTGGGTGCCTTTTTAGAGCTGTTTGATTATTTATCTTCCACTATTATTGAATGGAGGGGTGTCGTTTACACACAGAAGTCAGGAGTGTGTATAGGTTCAAAAGCGGCACCAATTTTTAGTATCTTTTTTTTGTGTGTGAGGTAGATCACCTGCTTGAGCCCGTTTTGGAGTGCGTAGGGAAAAAAATCATTTAGGTATATCGATTATTTCCTTGTACTGGTGGACGCAAGTAGGTCTATTACAGCGCGGGCCGATGTACTTAAGCTTTTCAAGGAAAAGGGGTGGGGCTCAACTTCACGTGCGAAGTGCAGGACAATGGGGTAATCCAATTTTTGGACTTGAGTATCAAGTTCGGGAGATCACACACCTGCTGGATGTATTCTCCCCGGTCTGTGAAACCACTTCTTGACTTTCGCTCAGAGCACTCGAAAGTTGTTAAGAATGCTACAGCTTGCTCCTGTTTTACTGCGTCCTTGAAGAAATCATGGCCGCATTTGGTGGAGGAAAGCTTTACTAGACAGTCGGGAAGACTAGGTAAGGCGAGATAACCTGTACGTTATTTGGCCGTTCTGAGTGAAAGAATTCTGGAGAAATTGAAACGCAAAGTAGTGGGAGAACGCGAGCGAGGGGTGTTCATAATGGTCATGTGGTAAGCGTTCCTTATATACATGGCCTTTTGCGCCGTTTGAAGGAGGTTGGAGCACGGTACACTATTAATGTCGTTTTCTCGGCCAAGAACAAGTTAGGCAGGATTTGTGCTGCCGTGCATCATAGCTTGTCCGTGTGTCTTTCTTGTGTAGTTCGTGCCGCTTCACACTGTCAATGGTTTCAGTGTGATAACGATGATCACGACGACGACGATGATGATATGATCGAACATTCCCTTTGATATGTATGGTGCACGTGCCCCTAAACTCGTTCTTTAAAAATTTCTGGTGTATTAAAACACTAAATGCCTTTGAACACTAAGCTACATTATTCACAGTGGAAAGTTTACTTCATAGCCGGTTTTCATTTCCTTTGCGCCAACTTTTCGATCATCTTTACTAGTATTTACTTTTACTAGCGGTCAGTTGCAAGGCTCATCAGGCCGGGAGTGACCATATACAGCAACAGAGAGGCCAATTCCTGTTCGGGTCACGGAGTGTCTTGTTGAAGCTCAGGGGGCCTTCTGAATTTTGTTGCACCTGGACTAATATAATAGCCCGACTGGCTCTCGGTATTTTTTAATTATTGTTTTGGTGGTTTCAGGAGCCACTCTAAACCTGAAAATATATTGGTCTGGAAGAATACCATAACTAAAGGAGGCATGAGCGCAAGTAAACACGAGGAGAAAAGAAAACACATTGCGTACAAAGGCGCTTAACTTGGGACCTAACCTTGAGGATTTTAGCTTGGGACCTTGAGCAACGCTGAGCGCAGAGACCCGGTGTTCAGCCTCTACTTCACGCTACCACTTCAATTAACCCTTGGTCCTCAATCTCCAGCAGTTGCGGAGCTCCTGACCAAGACCAAGACCTGCGACGCAGCATCGGGTGTTAAAGAATCTCTGGATCCGGGCAGATTGCTAGTGAAAACTAAACTTGACAAGATTTGACACGCGAACCCTGTCGAGTGAGGTTAGCTTAGCAGGGATCTTTGAAGAATAATCAGGCATTGCCTGGGATAACATTGCCCTTAGTGAGGTTAGAAGAACTAGTAAGGCATATACAGTGCTGACTAATTAATGGCCACGTTTTCTGCACGAGAGTTCTACCACATAATCGAGAATACGGGACAGGATTTCTAATTCATAAGGACTTATCGGGCAACATTGATGAGCTCTACAGCATGAATGAGAAAGTACCAGTCGTCGTAATAAAGCTAAATAGGAGGTATAGATAAATGGTCATCAAACATCACCGTAACGACAGAAGTGCAGTGACAGCATTTAAAGACATACTCATAATACGATATTTCCTGCAGAGTTGTCCGACTGGGTGCATTATTTGTAATAAATATGTTCATCCTGAACAAAGGCGAGCTCGGGGGGAGTGGGTACGTCCGGTGCGTGTGGAGAGCGTCGGGGTGACCTCCACACTCCTGGCCGGATGGGCAGACGCCTCGTTGATCAATGCGGTGTCGGATGTCATCATTGGGTATTGTCGCTCTCCGGGCCCACCTTATGATGGACGCAGCAAGTCGGACGTCATCGCACCGCTATTTGGGAAAGTTGGACGAATGCCGCACGCTCAGCCAGCGCTCTGGCCTTCCTAGTGTCCCACATATACCTGCATTCAAGGGGCCACGTTGCGCACCTCACTACCGGTATCTACATGATCACTGATTGTATATAGCATGGTGATGCGGACAAAGCGTCGTAACAATAAATGTTCTAAAGAGAATCTTTCTGTCCGCTTTATTCAGAGTAATTAGCATTTAATTGTCCGCTTTACTGAACATTCGCTTTACATCGATTTCAACTTGGCCGTTGGATATGAATAATTTTCTCTCTCTGAGTGAAGGCACTGCGTTCAGCCACCGCACCACAAGACACATTCAGGGCAGTAAGAGACTCTCTGATATTTATTTCTTCGTGACAGCGTTATAAGCAGTCGTTATGATGCACAAATTTCACGTCAAATCACGCGTAAGTATCGCTGGCTCACGGACCGTACAGTTAGCCAGTGACTCCACTCAACACAGTGTACCATTAAGCGAGCCTCGACCGCTCTAGAAACCTGGCGATAGACACAAAAGCCATGAACTGCAATTCTGGGGCAAGTCCGCAGCAGCTAGGTCAAAACTGCAGTGTCTAGGTCCGTAACGTTTAAATCAAAGATGTGGCACTTGACCTTTCTCGTTCCCAATGACGAACTAAGACGAAATTTAACACACACTACTTGCACAGTGAACACTACCGTCTGCCAGCACGCTATAATATAATAACACAGTTGGCACACCAGCTAGCACTGCTTCGCACTGCGCAGTTTAATGCGATACTTGACACAATCACCGGTATTCATCTGAGCTGGTATCTAACCGCTTTCATTTCGCGCCAACTTGGTTTCCGTTGGTACGTACCACTGGCAATGTTCCGCTTCAATGATACTCTTTAAACGTAAACGTAGGTCACTGGGTATGTGCAGATTCCTTCGTTTTAGAGTAAAATCTCATCTTTCCAGATTCTTGCAACCCCAATAAACTTTATAAGAATCGGGTTAAACCCGATTTCTCTCCGAAGTTCGCCCTTCCGTAGAGGATAAGTGTAGATATTGCAAAAATAATGAACGCTGCCCCCCTTTAGCGAGAAAGTGTTCATTGATAGCCATATATATATATATATATATATATATATAATTGTGTGTGTGTGTGTGACTACGATAAATGCCCTTGACAAGTTGTTTTTTCATGCACTTTCATAGCCATTAATTCATCATTTCTTTAATTCAATTACTAAGCACAAGCAATTTCTCCTATATTGTCCTTGGCGTCTTCGTAGGCTTCTCGTGATATGGGTGTATGAAGTGGTGCTTGGTCTGGCTGGCGCCCCGCGGTGATTATGGGCCCCTCTGTTTGCGTGCGGGACAGAGGCGGGGGGGGGGGGGGGGGGTCGCCTTTCGCGAACTGTTCGAATCAAGGGAAGTCCCTCCTTCCTCAAACCAAATGGGACCCACGGGTCACGGGTTATCGCTCAGCGCAGGATGCGCCGGTATGTATCGGAAGCAGGCACGTACCCAGGATTTTTTTTTTGGTGGGGGGGGGGGGGGGGGACGCAACCCAACCCAAGGTGACTTTTCTATGCAGATGAGGGGTGGGGGGGAGGTTTCCTTTACTGGTTCGAATGTGAATAACGCCCACCATTCGCCATAAAGACGCGTAAACCCGCAAAATAGATATGAAATAAGGTGTATCGCACAGGCTTAGCTGGGAGATGCACCTTATCCCCTTTACTTGGCAAACAAGGAACCACATCAAATGGACTCGCGCAGGAAAGAAGCGCAAGAAGAACACTGCCAAGAACAAGTAAACAAGCGAAAGTGTAAAATAAAGATTTCTATAGTAGCATACAACTTTAAAAAATATCAGTTGGCAACCAAGGCCCCCGGACCGCGCGGGGTTGTGTTACTCCGCCAGCCAATCACAGAATCAAACAAAACCGTCGTCATGCGGCCTTTTCAAAATGGCATCGTACTTGATACTTCCGGAGCGTCTGCTGTTCTTGAAGAGTCTTTTCATCGACGGAAGCAATGAGGTGTGTAACAAACGTGGAAAAGGTGTATGGAGTCTGAGCATTTCACTCTTCAAAAGTCTACCTGCCGTGGTTGCTTAGTGGCTATGGTGTTAGGCTGCTAAGCACGAGGTCGCGCGATGGAATCCCGGTCACGGTGGCCACATTTTCGATGGGGGCGAAATGCGAAAACACCCATGTACTTAGGTTTAGGTGCACCTTAAAGAACCCCAGATGGTCCAAATTTCCGGAGTCCTTCACTACGGCGTACCTCATAATCAGATCGTGGGTTTGGCACGTAAAACTCCATAATTAATTAATTAAACCTTCAAAAGTCTGCGGTACAGTTCGTTTCACTGCTGAGCCCGTTTTACTCATGAAACCTCACTGCCAACTGAAGTGAAACTTGACAATAAATAGTTGCAGCGAATCAAGCATTTTATTTCAGTTCAATAAAGAATTAGGCTTTCGCCATTCCACTATAATAGACGACGGAAAACGTATAAAATTACGGGCAAATAATTTTATTTTTGTGGTTGCCACCTTAATTCGGTAACAGGAAAAGTCTGAAGTACGAATTATTTGCTGTATCACGGAGGAACAGTGGCTGGCGGTTATGAAGGCATGGGCGGGGCTTCACTGCAGACTTAAGTTGTATACGACTGTAGCAGCGTTTTTTGAATTAGCCTTGGTAGAATTATAAAGAAATATATATTTGCGGAACAATCGCAGTTCTTTTCGATCCCTCGTTTACTGTTATACCAAGTTAAGTGCCAAAACTGACTCGTATTGTTATTTGGGAAGTTGCGCAACGATGCGTGGCAGTCAGTCCCGTACAGCCGCGTAGAGCACAGGACGCTGCGGTTCTAGACGTACTACGCCCACCGCGGAAGGTTAGAAAAACAACCACATAAGCACAGCAGAGAAGTGGCTACGTCCGGCGACTCGAATGATAACTGTAGAAGCGTCTTCAAGGGGTGTACGGTAGAGCGATTAAAAGACGGGACAAAAGAGGACACACAGAGGACACGCAGAGACACACACAGCGCTAACTTCCAACAACGTTTATTATCGAAAACCAGGTCGTACTTATACACTCAGCCAACATGAGTCACAGCCACGTGAACAGATAAACATTCAGAGCGAAACATTTTTATAAGTGATATGTTAAGCCGTACGCAAAAATTTCAGTTCTTTTTCAGAGAGAGCCAATAACGGTTTGCTGATACAGGAATCCCCTAGGGCATCAATCTGCTCGGCTTCTATTATAGGTCTCGTCAATTCGCACTTATTTCTGCCAGTAATCGTTGATTCGAAGAGAGGGGAGCACTTATGTTGCTTACAATGAAGGGACAGAAACCCATCTGATGCAACTTTGTCGACTTTATTTTTGTGTTCGCGCAGTCTATCATTAATGCATCTGCCCGACAGTCCGACGTAATACTTTCCACACGATAAGGGTATACGATATATAACTGATGTCTTACAATCTCTAAACTTCTTCTTGTGTTTAACTTGGCAGCTAGGAGCACTTTCTTTCCTTTCTGGTCTTGTTTTGCTGCACAAGCTGATTAGTTTGTTAGGTGCAGAAAAAACCACATCAATGTTACCTCGGCGGGCAATTTTCTTTAGGTTGTGCGACAACCGATGGATATAAGGTATCACAGTTGGTCTTTTTTTCTCACGGTTACTATTTCCTTCCGCACGTTCAGAAGTCCCAGATTGCTGCACTTGCCTAAGTATTCCCTCTGCAACTGATGCAAGAACTTGACTGGGATACCTTGCTTCATGTAGCCGCATAGCCTGTTGTGCGAACGCTTCGTCAGGGCAATGATGGCATGATTTAGTAAGTACGTTAGTAAAACACCTGCATGGGTGTTGCCTTGGCCCTCTCGCTTAGTATGTCGCTTCATTTCTCAACTCCTTGCGACTTTTGTTTCCAATTGCCAATTTTGCACGAAAAGGGCTGTACAATTAGGGAAAGACCGTGTGAGGTAACGGGTGACATTCATATTGCTTATGAGTTTAACGGTTACTGCAGGGTTTGACGATGGTTGCTGTTTCACATGATTTTATTTCCACCTTATCTAACCCATATCGCGAATATATGGTTCCGAGGATCTGCCAGCTCGCGGCGAGCGGTCACTCGAGGAAATAATAAAGGAAAAGGAAACGTTAAACGCAACTTGCGTTTTCTCCGGCCGCAGCTCATTCCACGAGCATACAGACCAGCTGACTACGAACCGAATCCCTTTCCTGGACCTTGGATCAGTCTAAGCAAAGGTCGAACTAACGAAGCAACAGCGATGCGCGTGACCATTGAATAGACGGTGACAACTGAACGCAGCTCGGATTAGTTGCGCGGGCATCGAATCGATGAGAAAACTCGCCTTCACACCCCAGGAGATGCCGATAACTACCGTCATCCAAAAGGCCTGAAAAAGGCAGCAAAATGTTGACTGCCGAATAGCTGTCAAGTCTCAACATTGATTTAGCGGCGCTTTAGGAATGTGTGTGAGGAGTGGTGGTGTGGGGCGGGGAGGGGGGGCGCCTAATTTCGGGGGGGGGGGGGGGGGGGGCAGGGGACCGGACCGCCTGGGTACGTGCCTAATCGGAGGTTTCTCGAATGTTATCGATGTTTCTATCCGTTGTCTGTTGTCACTGAACTTTGCGTAATCTGATTGTATGCGCGACGCGAATTGTATAGTACTTTCTGTAAGACACACGGACACCAACAATTGCGCTGGAACCTTCGACCAGGCATGTATGAAAATCGACACGCCTGACCCGCTGATCAAATTTTCAACGATCGCAGACAGTGTTCGCCGCTATCGTTCTACTTTGAATGTCACTTGCTTTCAGGGGCACAAGTTCGCCCAATAAAGAGTTATTTTCGTCATTCACAGTTTTGCGACTGTGTTCTTGACCGTCACTACAACGTGACAGTGTCGCGTTATTGTCATTACGCATGTATGAACACGGTAGATGTCTCCTTTTCACTTAATACTCAAGCGGAAACTGGTATATATGATATATTCAGGGCTTGCCGCCCTTGAGTAAACAAAAGCTCGTTGTTCTGTCATTTTTTCAGCAGCCGCATTTATCTGAATACAACAATGGTACTACATTCCAACGCATTTCGCGCACGTCGCATACACGTAAACGGCAGTAATGCGCTAGGCAGCGAACGCAGCGCTTACGTTGCTCTGCATTGCGAACATTAGCTTTGACGTTGAGATGACGGTTACCCAACTATGTTACGTCCAAAGGCGAGTGGCTGTTTGCAAGGACCTATGGCGGGAGCAAGTAAAACAGGACGACAAAAACAAAGACAAAAGATCCAACAGATCTAGGATGTACACATAAATGTTCAAAATTCATATGACAATATACATCAACAAGAATTTGTAAGACAAAGAAAGAACCCGCCGTGGTGGCTTGGCGGCTACGGTGTTGCGTTGCTAAGCACGAGGTCGCGGGATCGTATCCCGGCCGCGGCTGCCACATTTCGATAGGGCTAAATGAAAAAAGCCCGTGTCCCGAGCACTAGGGGCACCTTAGCTCTCTTCCTACCATGGGGAAAATGGATATTTTTCGTAGGTTTACGGCAGTTTTTTTTTTTTTCGAAGGAAATACTCCAGTAAATGTTTTGTCTAATATATAAACAAAAAGCAGAATGAATGCACTTTTCACGCATAAAGGTTTTATTAACGAGATGTATGTCGTAAAAAAGACAAATTGCCAGAATCAAGATTCAACTGGTTTATTGACCAGTTGCATTCATCCAAAAAGATCACGTTCTCGTGACGCCTGCGGCAAGAAGGACGTTCCACGTCCGCCGCCAAGGTATGTGAGTGATGGCGCTGGCTAACACTCCCAGGGTTCTACGACACATAAATACCCAAGAAAGTGGATGGGGAAACAGCGCCGCGGTAGCTCAATTGGTAGAGCATCGCACGCGAAATGCGAAGGTTGTGGGTTCGGTTCCCACCTGCGGCAAGTTGTTTTTTCATCCACTTTAATTTCCATTAATTTATCGTTTCTTTATTTCATTTATTAAACACAAGTAATTTCCCCTATGTTGTCCTTGGTGTCAGTGTTTGTTGGCTTCTCATGATATGACTAATAAAAATCGGGACCCTCGGTTAACCCCCTCTCTTCTCTTTTATTACATAACGAGGGTCTCGAATCCGGCAACATTGATGCCTTCAGGTAGCATGTGTGGGTTTATTGACCAGTTGCATTCACCCAAAAAGATCACGTTCTCGTGACGCCTGCGGCAAGAAGGACGTTCCACGTCCGCCGCCAAGGTATGTGAGTGATGGCGCTGGCTAACACTCCCAGGGTTCTACGACACATAAATACCCAAGAAAGTGGATGGGGAAATAGCGCCGCGGTAGCTCAATTGGTAGAGCATCGCACGCGAAATGCGAAGGTTGTGGGTTCGGTTCCCACCTGCGGCAAGTTGTTTTTTCATCCACTTTAATTTCCATTAATTTATCGTTTCTTTATTTCATTTATTAAACACAAGTAATTTCCCCTATGTTGTCCTTGGTGTCAGTGTTTGTTGGCTTCTCATGATATGACTAATAAAAATCGGGACCCTCGGTTAACCCCTTCTCTTCTCGTCAGAATCAAGATTGTGAGATAAAATTGAACGAAGTTTGTAAGGACACGCTTATATCTGCTAAGAAAAATATGTAAAAAAATTATGAGATGTACAAAATGTATTACCGTCTAATAGGCACTGTCTCCGAAAAAAAATCTAAAATTTTTATTGAACAGGCATTCCACTATCACTGTAAAATAATTTACACCCTAAAAAGTGAAAAAGGGTGTGAATGTGTCTATAACTCACACCCTTAGGGTGTCCATTATATAGATAACACCCTAAGGGTGTGAGTTATAAATATATTTACACCCTAAGGGTGTGAGTTATAAACATATTTACACCCCTTTTCACTTTTAAGGGTGTAAATTATTTTACAGTGTACAAAAATTTAACTGCAAGAACTACAGTAGGGCGTGCCGGGCTGCGGCCGTGGATATTCCGGGCTGGTTTGCATCGTCATCGCTCTCAGGGTCCAACGAATAGGCAGCATCCTGAGACTCGCTGCTGCTCGATCCATCGATAAAATCAGCCGCAGACCCACGGGAATCGCGACATCTGCGATCTTTCGAAGCGCTCGCGCCGCTCCCGGAGGCGGCCATCTTTGCTTTCTACTTTGACGACAGCGGAACTTCGGAGCGCATTCAAAAATTACCGCCTGGCGTGAAACAAATATAAATGCTTAGAAAAAAATTTAGTTCTCCTTCTTCACGTCCAATGGTGCAGTGTGTCAGTGCGCGGTGCGTAAGGTCTCTAAAGCGTCGTTTCAAACAATCGATAGCGGGCGGCCATTTTTGCGTTCTACTTTGACGAACGCGAAACATCAAAGCGCGTTCAAAAATCACCGCCTGGTTGGAAAAAAGCGAACTGCTCAGAAAACAAAAACATAGTTCTGCTCCTTCAAGTACGATAGCGCAGTGCGTCCGTGGGCGGCGCGGAACGTCTCGAAAGCGGCGTTTCAAACTGTCGTTAGCGGGCTAACTATGTCCAATGGGCGCGGTACGGAAAGAGTTAAAGACCCCCTGGTGGTCAAAATTAAACCGAAGTCCCTCACTACGGCCTGCCTCATAATGAAATCATGGTTTTGGTACGTAAAACCCCAGATTTCAATTCAAGATAAGGAAAAGTACCCCGTCTCTTGCTAAGCATACCCGTGTGCAGTACTACGTCTACTTTTTTTCCTTTGTTAAAAAAGTTCCAACAAAGCGAAAATGGGATCGATAAACACGTCTCTACTTGTTGTGTTGGTTCAGGGGGTTTCTTTTAAGGTAATAATATCTGCTGCATGGTGAACGAAGATTTGTTGGTGAAAGTTGCCACAAAATACGCGAACTTTGGAATTCTATACAGAAAGAAAACCAATTTCTTCCCGGTTTTCTCCAGTGAAAATACCACCAAATTTTTACCACCTGAATTTCAAAAATGTTAAGCCCGAAAACGAAGACCTCTACTCATGCATGACGAGTTTCGGCGGTGGCGGTGTGCCGCTGTATTCCTTCTATGTTAATCGCATTCACTGTCGACGTTCGTCATGCGATGAGTTCTGCGGCAACATTTCATTTGCATTTCACTTACTGGTAAATAAAGTATGCGATGTGCGTAAGCATCTTATGGTTCTTTTGGAAAAGGAAACAAGTGTAGATTTTTTTTCTCTTTCCTGGTTTGCAGTTGTGATGACTTTGTTCGAAACAAATATAGACTGTATGATAGATTGCATTTAAAATAGAGTATGAATATAATTTTTTCGTCAGTGCACCGCAAAATATTGAGCATTATCAAATCAAGGCCCAAATGTCTGTGGTAAGAATGTTTCAGGCGCTGACGAATTGCATGACGCCACAGGAGCCTAATGCGCGAACTTCAAGAATGCGTCACTACTCGTCCTTTGCTTTTGCATCCCTGCTGGATTAACAAGCCTATGCTGACATTGAGACAAGCCTATCTTGTATTCCAAATGTATAACTGGCTACACTATACTATGTTTCATACATATTAGACGACGTTAAGAAGGTTGGAGATACTTCTCTCTCTATTAGCATTCAAGACAAAATATTATGCAGATCCCACGCATTGTGGGAATCGATGTAAGCGAAGCTTTCTGTGCTGGTTGCTTTGGTTGACGATAATTAGCGGTGATGTTGACGGCTAAATCTAGATTTCTTCAACGTTTACTCTAACACGAGAGTGGCAAGTTGATTGTAAGCGTTACTTTGCGTGCACCACTGCTGTTTGTCTGCGTAGTACACAGAACACACAGGGAGAGGTGTCTGCTTGAGGCTGTTGTGCGCCATATTTTATAACTCCTGAGAGGGTTGAGCATTGTCGTTGCCTGACGTGGCACATCGCATCGTGGCAGAAGTATTAAACTTTAATTGAATTATGGGACTGTACGTGCCAAAACCACAATCGGATTATAAGCACGCCGTAGTGGCGGTCTCTGGATTAATTATGACACCATGGTTTTCTTAAACGTGTCCCTAAATTTAAGCGCATGAGCGTTTTTTGTTTTTTTTCGCCCCCGTCGAAATGCGGCTGCCATGGTCGGGTTCAAATCCGCGACGTCTAGCAACGCCATAGCCGCAAAGCTGCCACGGCGGGCACTGAAGTGTAGATTTGACACTCGACCGCTTAGTAGTGTTGCCTGGACCCTGCAGTGCGCTTTAATTAATGCGGATCTGCTTCTGCACGCATTAACCCTACCTTAACTTGAGCTTAACCAGTTTCACCGCAACCGCTGTCGTGTCTATAGTAGTAGGGTTTCCTTCCCTTGTCACCAGTGGCGTAGCCAGAAATTTCGTTCGGGGGGGGGGGCTCATGTTGCAGCTCGGCCTCCTCCTTAAGAGGAAACTTTAGCTCGGGTGCTGCTATTGAAATACATGTAGAAGGGGAATTCGTTTTTCCCCGCAACAACTGCACCAAATATGACGATGTTTGTTGCATTTAAAAGAAAACTTAAATTCTAGTGATTGCTGGTTTCGAATTTTCCATTTAGTCAGTCAATTCTTTATTAAAAATTGGCCAAAATCGCAAATTTTCAGGAAACGGTACTATCAAGTTTAAAACTCAGTAACTCAACAATGAAAAATGATATTACAATTCTGTGAATTGCATCTAATAGTACATCTACAGCGGACAAAATAGATATGTTACACACGAATCTAAAGAAAAATTTGCATTATGGAAATACGGCTTTTGCAGAACCCTTGTACACAACGTAACCGATTCACGTAAGATGCAAATTGACATACCAAATTTGTCCGCTTTGACTGTTCTAATAGTTGCCGTTTACAGAACCGCGATATCTGCTCTTGGTGCATTGCTATTAGATTGTAAACGTCGTGTTTCTATTTTTTCGAACTTTCGAATTTTTCAACATATTTAAACAAAATTCAGGCCCTAAATCGAAATTCCGTTTCCAACAGACAATATAATTTACCTTCTCTCTCAAATGCAACAAAGTTCATTAAACGCTGTTAGCAGGATTATCTCAGAAAAGCGTTTCTCCGTTTTACATGTATTTGAATAGGCCGCGTCGGATTGGGCCCGAGCTAAAGCTTCCTCTTAAACAATTTGTCGAGGGATCAAATACATGAATAATAACTGCATTGCCAAAGGTGCTGCAAACGAATTCTTGAACGCTACGCACTGCCAAACAAGTAAAAGATGTATTTTTGCATAAAAGAATATTCTGGTATTTGCCAAAAATTGTGCCCAAAGTAATTGATATCAATGCTTCCATGTTTTTTGTATATTTAATAAGTAAAGGAAATATCACACGAACTTTAGAATTATATCAGTTTGAAACCAGGAAAGCAGTTCATGCCGCTGATATGAAAAATGAAAATGCCATGAAATGAACAAGTTGAGGACAAATATGTTAATGAAACTTTGTCATTCAAGAACAGTGTTTACATTCTTGTATATATGCAACGGCCAGTGAAAAATATCAATGACGCTGTCATTTGTTTCAATGTATTACGCAGGAGCAGCTGTCACCGGTGGTGTATCGTGAGTAATTGCACCGAAATTATAGTCGCAACAGAGAGCACATATAAAAAGCAGGAGTTCTGCAAGATATACGAGGGCGAGTCAAATGAATGTGAGCCAATTCGGATATATGACAAACGAGGTACTTTATTTAAAAGTAGTCTTCATGAGAATTTAGACATTTGTCCCATTGACTAACGAATCGCGTGATTATCATCTCATAAAACTCCTTGGGTTGCTGCTTCAAAAAGTCGGTGACTGACTCTTTCACGTTATCGTCCGGCACGAATCTGGTTCACTTGAGCTGTTTTTCGGTTGCCCCAAAATGTGGAAGTCGCGAGGCGACAGGTCTGAGCTGTATGGCGGATGTTGCAGCGTTTCCCACTTGAACTTTGCCAGTTTTATATTAACCACATCTGCGACGTGGGGACGGGCATTGTCGTGGAACAAGATGACCCTATTCGTCAATTTTCCACGTAGTTTGTTCTTGATTGCGACACGCAGCCGTTTCGGCGTTTCACAATATCGGAAACAATTGATAGTCTCTCACGATTGAGCGAATTCTATCAGTAATGGAACCTGATGATCGAAAAAAAACGGTCATTGGTTGTGGTAAATTCGAATGTTTCCACTGTAAGCTTTGCCGTCGTGTTTCAGGCTCGTAGTAGTGGCACCATGGTTCGTCCCCGATCACAACAGCAAACAAGAAGTCGTCATCCTCGTTGTGATACCGGATCAGATGAGTCAAGGCAGCGCCAAACTTTCGGTGGATCAAAATCTTGGGCATCCATTGCGCACACAAGAGCCGATAACCGAGGTGCTCATGAATTATGGCGTGAACCGAACCGTGACTGATTTTCACACGGTCTGCCAGTTCATCGATGCTTATCCTCCATTCTTGTCTCATCAGCTCATCAACTTTTGAAATTGTGTGGGGGGTGATTGCACGATGGCTTTGGCCCGGTCTTGGAATGTCTTTGCTACTTTCTCATCCTTCTTTGAACCGTTTGCTCCAATGCTTCACAGTGGCCAATGAAATGCAATGTTCAACGTACACGGCAGCCATACGGCGATTAATTTTTTTTTGCGAACCACCTTCAGCTGTGAAAAACTTCGCGACACCACGCTTTTCAGCTTTTGGAGTGTCCACTATGTCACCCAACCATGTTCAACCCAGTGTATGATAGCATTAAAGAACATTTATCCTCACACATGCGTGCCACTTTTGTAAATGAGAGATGCCGCTCTGCTACGCGCATGCCTCGCAGATAATGAACCGAACCATTATTGCACGGGATGGGTAGGCTTACTTTCATTTGACTCGCACTCGTACATTAGAAATGCGAAGATACAATGGGATATACAAATGCGAAGATACACCTTGATAAAGGGCAAAAAAGTGTCACTGTAAACAAAGTTCACTGCACGTATACACGAAACCTCGCAACAAGATATTTAAATATACGTATAAGTATTGGAACTGTACTACACGCAGAGACAAAGAAACAGCGCGCGAATGCGATCCCATAGATGAGATGAATATATATATATATATATATATATATATATATATATATATATATATAGAAAACTATCAGTCATAGCTCTCGTAGTATAGCCCTCTGGGCCGTTTCCTTTTTTTTTTTCGAAAGTAGTCCTATTAGGGTTATTATAATTACACGAAGGTGCTTCGCCCTCATCAGCAGCAGCCCTTGGTATAGTTATTCTGGCGGCTAGCTTCCCACGCTATGCGTGCCGCCATCGCACCTGGTTAAGCTTTTCCTAGACGCGTTGTCCGCGCAACCTTGAGCGATCGGAAAGCACGTTTCCCCCTCTTGGCCGGCGGAGAAGGGATGCTTCGTTCCGGCCGCGAAGCTCTCCACATCTCTGTAAGGTGCCTTGTGGATGTCTCGCGCTGAAGATGCCCTCTCGGTGAGCGCATATTTCACCCCTCATCTTTTAAGAGGTTCAATACATACGAGCATTTGTCTAGCAAACCAGATTTTTTTTCAAGGGAATTTTCCACGTCTCAGTAATTTCTCTCGTCGTATTCGAGTGCTGATTGCCGTGTTATAGTTTGTTAACGAAGCTTTCCCTCAAGTCTAAATATTTTAAGGCAGTTTTCCTAGCCTCTAAAGCCGCTCGAGTTCGCTCTTCTCCTTGAGCGGCCATTTTTCCTAGAAAGTATGCCTTCCAACCGACTATCGCGGACAACATGAGTCTCTTTCCACGTAAGTGTGAGGCTCGGAGGAGGAACTGTGGCGCTTGAAAGTAGCCTGGGGCCTGACGAACCAACCGACTGAGCTATCTTTCCGGGCAACATCGAAGGGTCACGAGTTCAAATCACCTGTTATGTTTTTTTTTTTTTTTTTTTTTTTTTTTTTCCGCCCCTTTTTCTTTCTTTTTTTTTCTTTCTTTTAATGTCTTTTCCTTTATTTTATCACTGTACGGGAACCCTCCAAAAAAAAAAAAAAAAATAGATATATATTTTCAAGTATGTAAGGCCTCACATGTGCAGGTCATAAATACGAGGTTCTCTAGCCGAGTGCCATCCATGCGGTATAACCGAGCTCAGATTGGTCCACCTTGACTGACCAAGTAGGGCACCACTGTAGGTTAAATGAGGCGTACAACTCCTGCGGGACCCGCCGTGGTTGCTCAGTGGTTATGGTGTTAGACTGCTGAGCACGAGGTCGCGGGATCGGACCCCGACCACGGCGGCCGCATTTCGATGGGGGCGAAATGCGAAAACACCCGTGTACTTAGAATTAAGTGCACGTTAAAGAACCCCAGGTGGTCGAAATTTTCGGAGTCCTCCACTACGGCGTGCATAATCAGAAAGTGGTTTTGTCACGTAAAACCCCATAAATTAATTTTTAATTTAACTCCTACGGGGACGGTAGAGTATCCGTCTCCAGTGCAAGAGGACCGTGATTCAAATCCCGGTGCCGCGCTATTCTCCACCGGAAAATACAAAAAAAAAAAAAAAAAAAACCGTGTGTTGAGAAAATTGCACAAACAGGCCTGGAGTGCGGCCTGATCCCGGTGACCAGAACCGGTAACGCACTCTCTCACCAGAGCAGGATTGGCCACCCTGGTGCAGTACTTGGCCACAACCTCCTATATGAATACAACAATCGAACCCCGGCCCTCAGTCCCCAGCAGCCGCGAAGCAACTGACCACGGCGGCGGTCAGATCTGTGACGCTGCAGAGGGTGCTAAGAATACCTGGCTCCGGACAGGCCGCCATTGGAATCTGAACCTGGCAACGTTTAACGTTAGAACGCTATCTAGTGAGGCGAGTCTAGCAGTGTTGTTGGAGGAATTAGAGGGTAGTAAATGGGATATAATAGGACTCAGTGAGGTTAGGAGGACAAAAGAAGCATATACAGTGCTAAAAAGCGGGCATGTACTGTGTTACCGGGGCTTAGCGGAGAGACGAGAACTAGGAGTCGGATTCCTGATTAATAAGGAAATAGCTGGTAACATACAGGAATTCTATAGCATTAACGAGAGGGTGGCATGTCTTGTTGTGAAACTTAATAAGAGGTGCAAAATGAAGGTTGTACAGGTCTACGCTCCTACATCTAGTCATGATGACCAGGAAGTCGAAAGCTTTTATGAAGACGTAGAATCGGCGATGGGTAAAGTCAAAACAAAATACACTATACTGATGGGCGACTTCAATGCCAGGGTAGGCAAGAAGCAGGCTGGAGACAAGTCAGTGGGGGAATATGGCATAGGCTCTAGGAATAGCAGAGGAGAATTATTAGTAGAGTTTGCAGAACAGAATAATATGCGTATAATGAATACCTTTTTCCGCAAGCGGGTTAGCCGAAAGTGGACGTGGAGGAGCCCGAATGGTGAGACTAGAAATGAAATCGACTTCATACTCTGCGCGAACCCTGGCATCATTCAAGATGTAGACGTGCTCGGCAAGGTACGCTGCAGTGACCACAGGATGGTAAGAACTCGAATTAGCCTAGACTTGAGGAGGGAACGAAAGAAACTGGTACACAAGAAGCCAATCAATGAGTTAGCGGTAAGAGGGAAACTAGAGGAATTCCGGATCAAACTACAGAACAGGTATTCGGCTTTAACTCAGGAAGAGGACCTTAGTGTTGAAGCAATGAACGACAATCTCATGGGCATCATCAAGGAGTGCGCAATAGAAGTCGGTGGTAACGCCGTTAGACAGGAAACCAGTAAGCTATCGCAGGAGACGAAAGATCTGATCAAGAAACGCCAATGTATGAAAGCCTCTAATCCTACAGCTAGAATAGAACTGGCAGAACTTTCTAAGTTAATCAACAAGCGTAAGACAGCGGACATCAGGAACTATAATATGGATAGAATTGAACAGGCTCTCAGGAAAGGAGGAAGCCTAAAAACAGTGAAGAAGAAACTAGGAATAGGCAAGAATCAGATGTGTGCGTTAAGAGACAAAGCCGGCAATATCGTTACTAATATGGACGAGATAGTTCAAGTGGCTGAGGAGTTCTATAGAGATTTATACAGTACCAGTGGCACCCACGACGATAGTGGAAGAGAGAATAGCCTAGAGGAATTCGAAATCCCACAGGTAACGCCAGAAGAAGTGAAGAAAGCCTTAGGAGCTATGCAAAGGGGGAAGGCAGCTGGGGAGGATCAGGTAACAGCAGATTTGTTGAAGGATGGTGGTCAGATTGTTCTAGAGAAACTGGCCACCCTGTATACGCAATGCCTCATAACCTCGAGCGTACCGGAATCTTGGAAGAACGCTAACATAATCCTAATCCATAAGAAAGGGGACGCCAAAGACTTGAAAAATTATAGACCGATCAGCTTACTGTCCGTTGCCTACAAAGTATTTACTAAGGTAATCGCAAATAGAATCAGGAACACCTTAGACTTCTGTCAACCAAAGGACCAGGCAGGATTCCGTAAAGGCTACTCAACAATAGACCATATTCACACTATCAATCAAGTGATAGAGAAATGTGCAGAATATAACCAACCCTTATATATAGCTTTCATTGATTACGAGAAAGCGTTTGATTCAGTCGAAACCTCAGCAGTCATGGAGGCATTACGGAATCAGGGTGTAGATGAGCCATATGTAAAAATACTGGAAGATATCTATAGCGGCTCCACAGCCACCGTAGTCCTCCACAAAGAAAGCAACAAAATCCCTATAAAGAAAGGCGTCAGACAGGGAGATACGATATCTCCAATGCTATTCACAGCATGTTTACAAGAGGTATTCAGAGGCCTGGAGTGGGAAGAATTGGGGATAAAGGTTGATGGAGAATACCTTAGCAACTTGCGATTCGCTGATGATATTGCCTTGCTTAGTAACTCAGGAGACCAATTGCAATGCATGCTCACTGACCTAGAGAGACAAAGCAGAAGGGTGGGTCTGAAAATTAATCTGCAGAAAACTAAAGTACTGTTTAACAGTCTCGGAAGAGAACAGCAGTTTACGATAGGTAGCGAAACACTGGAAGTGGTAAGGGAATACATCTACTTAGGGCAGGTAGTGACCACGGATCCGGATCATGAGACTGAAATAACCAGAAGAATAAGAATGGGTTGGGGTGCGTTTGGCAGGCATTATCAAATCATGAACAGTAGGTTGCCACTATCCCTCAAAAGGAAAGTGTACAACAGCTGTGTGTTACCAGTACTCACATATGGGGCAGAAACCTGGAGGCTTACGAAAAGGGTTCTGCTGAAATTGAGAACGACGCAACGAGCTATGGAAAGAAGAATGATGGGTGTAACCTTAAGGGATAAGAAAAGAGCAGATTGGGTGAGGCAACAAACGCGGGTAAACGACATCCTAGTTGAAATCAAGAAAAAGAAATGGGCATGGGCCGGACATGTAATGAGGAGGGAAGATAACCGATGGTCACTAAGAGCTACGGACTGGATTCCAAGAGAAGGGAAGCGTAGCAGGGGGCGGCAGAAAGTTAGGTGGGCAGATGACATTAAGACGTTTGCAGGGACAACATGGCCACAATTAGTACATGACCGGGGCAGTTGGAGAAGTATGGGAGAGGCCTTTGCCCTGCAGTGGGCGTAACTAGGCTGATGATGATGATGATAAGTCTCCAATAAATATACGTATCTAAGAAAAAGTCACTGTATATAATGCGTCAAACAAGGCAAATAAACATGTTGCGCAATCACAGGTTCACAGAATTCTAGATTCCGCCCCAATTCCATCCACTCCCCCCGATGTATAGCGCGCGACAGAAGGCGGCGCGCTTGCTCCCCGCTTTTCTCCCTTGCGCATACAAGACTGAGCCACCATCGCCGGCTCACCAATTCCCCTCCCTCCCCCCCCACACGCTTTCACTCGCACATACAGCATGCGGCGCGCGGTCACGATGTTATCACCCTTGGACTTTATACGAAACATGAGGGCGACGGCAGGAATGCGCCTGGAGTGTCCATATAATTGCTATCGCAATAAAATAATAAGAGTATCCGGCAACTGAAGCGTCCCCTGGCCCATTACTTTCCACAAAAGAAGAAGTAACAAAATCGAACTCTCACCATGCGACAATTCGCTGCGCCGCAACAATGTAATCTTTTTTTTCCTTTTGTGGGGCGGGGGCACTGAAATGAAAAAACGCATAGGAAAGTATGTTGGCCACAATCGAATGCCTTCTTTGGGCACCTAATGTGGCTACGGAAGGAATATCGAAGAAAACATCAGACGCTTGGTCCACTCAGAACCATACGCATACTGCTCGGTATCCTACACCGGCGAGGCTAGACTTTCCGCAGAGGTTCCGCTCAAGCGAACGCGGTGCAATCCGTCGAGTCCCCACAGTGATGGCGGCGTCCGACCATTGTTTCTTTTTCTCGTCTGATAGCCAGAAAGCGTCCAAAACTCTGCCAGGCGAAAATCTACTCGGCCAGAGCAAACCGAATGCGGACCGAAGTGCGCCGCACGGTGATCGGAGCCACGCGAGAAAAAACGTATGCGCTCTGGCTGGCTCTGGCAGCCCGCTGGTAGGGTAGCGAGAACAAAAAAAAAATTGAAGAGGCTCAATGAGTCCTCGCGAATGAAAGTCAAAGTAGAAAAAATAAATAAGAACGTAGTTACCTTGGCTGGCTTTAGTGTCTTGACATGGATGTTTTGGCGTAGGTTAAAAAAAATGTTGATATATTTTTTTTATGTGACATGGCGGCACAAATGAACCACCACAACGCTTCGTCTCATTGAACCTCGCTGCGTGCTTTGTCAACTTATCTGCTAGTGTGTTGATTTGGCTCGTCTCTTTGTTTGTTCCCATGTGAGACTTTAGAAAATCAATGGACCTTTGGCATCCAATGTTTATAACAACATTAAACCCACAAAGTTCCGCAATTGAAAATCAAAAGCAAAACGTTGGAAATGTCAATGCACATTTCACATCAAGAGTTTATGAGATTTATACCCATAAAGTTTCGGAATTGACATCCATGCGCTCCATAGATGCCGCGGCCTCAGCGAGATGCCGCGGCGAGCCCGCTCACCATCAAAAACGCCCTTGAAACTTTGTGGTCGGATGGGGCTGCTTGGCGTTATGTGACTCCCGGTGCATGGGCGTTGCCGCGAAATCCAGCCCGAGTTCGCTATATTTGTGGTTAAATGTCTTTTCGAGCGTGAAAAAGACATTCTAGACAAAATCCAGAATGATTTCCGGCGTCAGTGGTTGCTTTCGTCGACGGTGCATGGACAGCACGAAAAACATTTCGGGGGGGGGGGGGGGGGGTGCTGAAGCCCCATAAGCCCCCCCCCCCCCGTGGCTACGCCCCTGCTTCTCAAGGCACCTTTTCCCTCTCCCCCTGCCTTGTATGGGAACTGCCTCTTCTCCTCCCTTCTCTATACAGTTCTCTCTAGACTCGCAGGTTAGTAGGAAGGGAAGCGCTGCAGTTTCTGCAATGCTTTTGAGGGTGGTCACGGATAATTACAGCTATAAAGAAACTAATGTGACGACGCCCAGGGAGCTCCAGAGGGTATTTTGCACATTCGACGTGGTGAGGTCCAAACGAGTTTCTCGCGTCGACTTTCCTCTCTGCCTCGCTCCTGTCATGTATACGAATGCTCCGAACGTCTCCCCCTTTCCCCCGACGCAGTGTGCCAGACAGCAGCAGCCACAGCAGCAGCAGCAATGGTAAAGTCGATCGAAGAGGCAGAGAAAGCTTCGCTATAAGATAGCGTGTAGCATATGAATTAGAGATATAAATACGCGTCAGATAATTTGATATAAGGCTGTGTCTTGTACTTGTACGCCGCAAAATGTGACGCCGTTAGGACATGGATGGAGTCGCAGATCTGAACCTTAGTTAACAGCGGACGAGCACGTGGAGTGGCACACAGTGGCCACAGCACCCCGCTGGGGCTCGCAACCCAAACATAGTGTATCGCATACTGGAAGCACAAAGGTGCACAAATAATACGGGATTGGATGTTCCAGGATATAATTTATACGAACCGCCATAGTTTCTTTCTCTTGGTATTCCTTTTAAATTGTTATTTTAAATTGTTTTTGTTTTTTTAAATTGTTTTAAATTGTTATTTCTTTTACGAGAAATGCACCATCGTATGATAGCGAAAGGACACGACGTCGTGTTTCAGTGGCTGCCTGGCCATTGCGGTGTCTCCGGCAACGACCTCGCTGACGAAGCTGCTAAGAAAGCACACGAAGGAGCAACCCTTGTTTCTGTACCTTTATCGCGGACCGACGCAGCCCAACACCTAAGCAAGGTAGCACACCGTATGACATTAGAGAAGTGGCACACATCTGAATTCATCCAAGAACGATTGCATTCCCTCGACCCCTCTATGCAACTGCGGATGTTACCAGGGCTTCTGCGAAATGAGGAAACAATGCTGTGCCGCTTACGCTTGGGCGTCGCATTCACCAATGCATATACGTTTTTGATTGGAATGACTGATAGCGCCGACTGTAGTGTCTGCGGTGTCGAGGAAACTATAGAACATCTACTGTGCTACTGCCCATATTTTCAAAACGAAAGACATGACCTCTGCACAGCTCTCAATCAGCTAGATAGAACACCGTTCACCTTGAAGAAGATCTTGGGACCATGGCCTCGTATATCGCAACTACAAAAGGCCTCAAAAGCTCTGCTGTGATATTTGAAAGCCACTGGATTGAGTCAGCGTCTGTGATCCGGACTGAGTGACCGCACGATATACCTAGTAGACTTTCTCTTCTTCTTTTAATCTTTCCGTCCCCTTTTCCCTTTCCCCTGTGTAGGGTAGCCAACCGGGCTCAGTCCTGGTTAACCTCCCTACCTTTCCTTTATCATTTGCTCTCTCTCTCTCTCTCTCTCTCTCTCTTTGGGGCGTTCATACATTTATTCATGCGGAGATCGGACATTCATACATGTGTTTCCCGTTCTGCTGTAATGCCTTATTGGCGCTGCAGAATATGCTGAGTAAATAAATAAATAAATACCTGACGTCCACAAGCTGTAGTCGTAATGTATGAAGCAGTTATTGCGCAGGTGGCGTCGCAGACTGAAAACAATTGCACTGCAAAATGCGCACAGTGAGACTTCCACGACCGTATACTAGCGTTGCCTGTTATATATTAAATAAACGGAGTAACGTTTTATTTTTTATTTTGCGTTCGTGGAAGGGGGTTGAACGCTCGTGAGAGCTAGCCAAGCTGCTTGCGTAGAATGCGTTCGTAAACTGTCGGCTTGAGACCCAGATAAGTAAGCGTCGCATCCAACAATTGCGACGTTGCTCCAGTTCCAAAGACGCACACTCGCTATGCGAAAGAGAAGAAAAAGAACAGGCAGTGAGGCTGCAAGTGAAAGTTCAGCCCCTATGATTATGCATTTCGTCGTTTCTGAAGACACAGTATAAATTTTTTGTTTGTTTGTTTGTTTGTTTGTTTGTTTGTTTGTTTGTTTGTTTTTATTTGTTTCGGTCGATCGATCGGTCGGTTCTGAACAGATTTTTTAAAACGATTTTTAAAACGTCATGTAGCGCTACTCTGGTGGATTGATTGAAAAGGCAGGCACAAGTTATTTGTACAGAGAAATGATCCACCAACTAACTTGAATTCCTTACGTTAAGGCACCTGTACTTCGCAGTTGCAGAATTGAAGCCGGGCGATGATTACTTCACGTCCTTTTATCAGAAATGTAGAAACAAGCACCACTTCCGAGATATCCGTGCTATTACAGGCATAGCGCGTTTTATTTATTTATTTATTTATTTATTTATTTATTTATTTATTTATTTATTTATTTATTTATTACGATGCCTTCAATGCTCGAAGGCGTTAAAGAAAGGAGTGCTGACGAAAGATCAAAAGTACATAGTTACGTGAAGTGGTTACAGCGTCCAATGGTCATGAATGGCATGTTTAACAAAAAGGTCAGTTTCGCCCGACAGGCGAAGCAGTGATTCTGATAGAATATTATTACACAGCTATACGAAGTAAGGTTAGCCGTTTTATCAGCTGCACAAACTGCTGCAAACATTCTCTTACTAACTATATTAGCAAGAAAATTGTGATGCACGCACAGGAAAATACGAACACACCTCACTCGATGACGGCGGACACTCGCTGTCAGAACGCTGGCGTGATCAAGAGCGGTGGCAGCGTCGAGAGAATTCCCCTTCGTGCTGCCTCTCACTTTAACGAGAACTAGGCGCGCGAGAACAGCGCACACGAAGCCATCAGCCATGTCCAGTCGGCTAGCCTTCGAGCCCAGCGCAGATTGCTTCCAACATAGGATTCTCATAGGTTCTCCAACATAGGACTCGAGTGGCCGCGCTCAGCCGTCACTGCTGGAGTAAAATAAGAGATTCCAACTAACCGGCCCCCTTCGATCGCCCCCCTCCTAGTGCGCGCACAATTCCACGTTACCCCCCCCCCCCCCCCCCGCCTTGCGCACGTGAGAAGACGGTGCGCACCGTACCCGCCTTTCTTCCTTCCCAGCACGAGGAGACACCGCCGCGTTAAGCCTAGAGGGTGTTGGTTAAGCCGCCATCCTTCTCGGCTCACCCTCGCAAGCTTTCGCTCGCACCTACAGCGCTCGGCGCGCGGCCACGATGTTATCGCGCTTGGACTTAATAAGGAACATTGCGGCGGAACACTCCAGGCGGAAATTCGCCTGGAGTGTCTAAGTAACTGCTATTGCAATAACACTGAAAAATTAACGAAGTAGAAGGTGGAGGTGGGCATTTAGTTCATATCAGTGGCTATATCTTCGGGATGAACGAGTAAAGAAGAACAACTTAGTTTTACAAAAAGGAACGTCTGCTTTCGTGGCTGTGATCTGTTACGTGACGAAACATATGATGGCTCACTGAGTAGTTCTCCTCTCAGTCCTGCATAATGAAATATTTTATAAAATAACAATGAACGGGTCATTTTTCTGCGTAAGAAAATGTTAGGAAGTGTAAGGTCGCTTTCAGAGACAACACACTTCAAAGATGAACATTATTACATGAAATAAGGCGCGAACTACGGTTTTGCACAGATTCAATTGGATTAATGAGATATTCATGACTTGGAGTCCACACCGCACATGCATACTCCAATTTAGAGCGTACATGTGTTTATATAGTGTTATAGTTTTAGTGATGATGGGGCTCTCACTTACCTGGCAGTCTGCGAGGAAAGGTCATTTGGGGAAAAAAGTGTAACGTCGCTGGAATTTCACTGAACGTTAGGATGCAAACTGCACAAAACATTTTTATTTTCGTAATAGAATTATTAATCATTATATTTTTCCCGTATAGATAACGACCGGCTATTCAGGTAGTGGAGCTTAGCATAAATTAGGTTATTGTACGTTGAAATTTGTTTTTATTGCGAAAGCAATACTGCTCGAGGTTTCCACTCTTGGCCGTCGTCCCGGAGAATCCACCATTGACCTTTAGCGTGACCTATGTGTGACGTCATACCAGCTGTGGAAAAAGGGGGCCCCAACTCGGCTCGTCGCGATCGTCCCAGCGAATCCTCCACGCGCCGCTGCCGTGGGGGAGGCGCTCGCTCTACGTGACGTCATGCCAGCTGTGGAAAAGCGGCCCCCCAACTCGGCTCGTCGCAGTCGTCCCAGCGAATCCTCCACGGTATGTCGGATGATGTGTATAAGGTGAAGCTGCAACGATGTGCTGCAGCTAAGAAGCGGCGGCGTGTGGAAGAAACGGATGAAGAGCGGGAACAACGTTTAGCTAAACGGCGTGCATACTATGCAGCCAGGCGAATGCGTTCAACATCTCTTGATCTGGGTGCATCTACAAGTATCATGCATGCTCTCAATGCTGACGCGACTTTGGCGACACCTGGTCGTTCGACAGCAAGCCTTATGGATGCTTTAAATGGCGACGAGACTGCATCTACACGTTCGATGAGCAGTATGGAACTCTACAACCTGAACAGAAGATTGCTTTCGCAATCCACTAGGCTTAGCCAAGCTAAGCCTCTGCCAATTTTTTTTTTATTATCATTATTGAAAGAATAATAGAACACGTTAGCGTCATTGCGGTGGCACCGGCTACTCCTTGTCACTTAGCAAAGGAAACAAATACGCGCAAAAAGAGAGAATAATATCACACAATATGGCACTCAGCAGAACATCAGAGGCATGAAAACTATACAGTCCAACAGTACATGAACAGCAAAGTTTTGTGAATGAGTTCTGTACACATATGCATATATAAAGTCAAATATTTTGAACAGCCAAAACACAGAACGCAAGTAATTACACATTGCACAAAAATCACGATCACCACATAGATAATTTTGAACACAGAACAGCATTTATATCGCTCGTTTAGCGTATTACGATAAGCTTAATATTTTCCCGAAATGTCGGTCTCCTCGAAAAGCTGTTTCAAACCAAGATGAGCTCTTTTCTGAAGACCCGCTGTTGGGCATAGACCAAGTATATTTTTTAGAGTAAATGGTCTTCTGCCTAAAAGCAACAAACTTGCCTCCAATACCCTTCGTGGTGGATCGTATTTAGTGCACTCGAAGAGGAGGTGATGCGCATCGTCGTCTGGGGACTGCGAACACTGCGGACTAGAGGTACGTTTTATCCTGTATAAAAATTGTCGCGTAAGTGCAGCACCAAGCCGCAAGCGGTGCACTATAGAGTTTCGAAATTTCTGTTTTCTCTCACATTTGACGGAATTAATAGGTTTATACATGGGTCTATAAAGTATAATTCCGAGTTCTTGCGTTGCAAGTTGTTACATGTAATGTCCGCGGCTTTGTAAGTAATCCACTTGAACACGCAAAATTACGTTATCTACCAGAAGCAATTAAAAAAAATTAAGTTGAAGACAAAACAAGCGATGACTGGTGTAATACTGGATAAAATGATAGCATTACCATATTTTTGCCATCTTGCTTTCTTTTTTTGTCCACGACGCGCAAAGCTCAAACCAACTAGGCGTGCAAACAACTGGTGAAAGTAAGCGTTATCGCTTTCTATTTCTTTGGAAACCAATTACGAATGTGCACACGCTGTATCGTCGACATCACCGAAGTGGCCGCAAGATAAAATCACTGGGAGTTCGGTATAAAAGCATGGATACATATCAACGTAACCACCACTCGTGCACTTGACTAGACAAGAACAAACGGAAGCCATTTCAATGCATTCGCGAAATGAGCGACTACCGGCTCGCCGCAAGACGTTTCCACAACATCGTAACATTGCGGTGTAATTTTCCTGCGCCGACTAACTCGGCAAATTTATTACGGTTCTTTTTCATTTCTTCCTTCCATAAGCTTTCCTCTAGAAACAGCGTCGAAATTCCGATATGCACTAAATTACGGGCGTAATTCTGGCAATATAGCCGATTCTGAAACGGTTCTTCGCAGCATCAAATTGAAAGAACGAAACGCCACGCCCATTCAAGCTAACGTTTACAATACATTCGTGATACAGCAGTCGTCAATGAGAGGCTTCTTTTGAACGAATAATACTGGCAGGGCACAATTTGTGAGGCATACGGCTGGCAATTACGTTCGTTTTAATTTATATCTGAGCGAAAAACATTGCATGTAGAAATGTCTCGGTAGCGGCGAATATATATGCACGTATACGTACACGCACCAGGATATCGCAATGAGCAGCGTCGGTTCAGACGAATTAAGGCTTTGCAAGTCAATGAACTGATTTAACATGTCCCCGACTTGGAGCGGTAATTAAAGGTGGATTAACAAAGAGGCTTTGAGGTCCGGTCACCTGCAGCGGCGCCGCCACCCACGCATTCGGGGAATTACCTTTTTAGAGCAGTTATCCGTGCATGAAATCTGTAGATAATGAGCGCGCGTATTAATCTCCCATGCTGCAGCGTGCTTCGGATCACGTTAGACCTGTGTTCGGCTTGCCCACCTACGCATACAGACTGCTTCAAACACGCCCGCGGGCTGTGTGGCGATGCTCGAGGTCTGTAGAATGCCGTCGTGCTTTTCGCGAGTGGCTCACGTTGGCTCGGACCCGTGGCCTGAGCCATTCGAACCGCCCACAGCGCAAGAGTGAAGAACAGCAACAATTTTTTTTTAATCCGGAGACACCTAAGCACTTCTTATGAGTTGTGAATGCGAAAGCATTATGTCGAATTGAACGCCGCTGAGCGATCCTTCGAGTTTTGCGCTGCGAGTAATGCTTTCGAGTTTTGTTGCGGGGTATATTATCGAGTTTTGCGGTTAAATTGGTGTGTTATTTTTTGTGCAGTTTCTAAGTCAGCATGTTGGCTGCAGACCGGAATCATGGCGACGATATTGCTGACAGATCAAGGACGCCGCATGCCACCGACGTCCTGCGCGACGAGAGACCGAGGAAGCAGCAGCGGCCACCAAGGCCGGCAGGCGCGCGCAGCATCTGAGCACAGTGGGGTTGAGAAAAAGAGAGAGAGAGATAAGGACCGTTCTGCTTCATCGAGGTGCTCTCGTGATGTGGCGTCGCAGCCAATGGGAATTCGGGTGCCGTTTCGCTGCTACAGACGCCGGCTTTTTCGCTCAATCGACTATTTGATGCTCTCGCCTAAAAAAAAAACTGACCACAAGGAAAAGCAGGGCTAACCATTCGAAACTCACTCGAGTGCTCTCTGAACCATCGATTTTGCTACGGAGGAAATTTCTTTTTTTTTTATCCGAATACCAAACTGAAGGACTTCTTAATGCTGCCGTTGCGGTTATACGGTTCCTTTCGAGCGGCTCTCTCCTCTTCTGTAGATCAATTAATCGAAGGACGTCCTTCACAGTATCGTATGGTTAAGTGGATATGCATCTCGTACCTTTTCTTTTTTCTTACTCTTTTTTTCCCCCCTTGTCCTCCAAGCCTGTCCTTATCAGCCAGCGTCGGCCATCTCCGCGGTGCGGAATGTTCGCGTAGTGCAAAACTTCGCTCTATAAAAACGCAACGAGGAATTATTCCTCCCCCTCCCCCATCGTCCGTTCCTTTTGAAACGGGAGACACCTGGAGATTATGCAAATGCGGACGGTGCGCAAGCGGCGCGCGCTTTCAACTTAACACGACAGGAGCCCGCGATAGCGCGCCGGTGTTTTACGCATTCGCCGACCGAGTCTGCCACAGCCGACCGAATGATGTAATTAGCTGTGCTTTTCTGTATTTCATTTTCTCATCATACGTGCGCCGTTAAATTTTACTCGAGGATAAATTGGGGCTCCGCTAAGCCTGTCGCCCTAATTTCTTTCGCGCCTCTTCTCTTTTATGACCCATAATGCACACTGCGGAATCTGCAGCAGCGAGTGCTCGCTCTCTTGCATTGCCATTTTGAGCGGCATTTCGGCGCGTCTATTGTCCTTAAATGCGCAGGCGACGAACAACCTCCATGCACGAAAGTTTCAGCGGTTCATGAGCGTCGTTTCCTTTTCGAATGGTTTCCGCTGTTGCGTAATGCACTGCAGTTCGGTGTAATTCCTTTCTTGCTGCACTTGTAAGGCTCTCCTGCGGTCCCTATAGCAATCCAAGTTTTCCGCCCGCAGGAAAGTGCTACAAACCAAAAACAAACGTCGCGCGTTTTCGTGAATGTCTTTCGCTATAGTTATATACAAATGGAGGGTATCATCTTTCTTGCGTCTCATTTTCTTTACGAAATAATTCAGCTGCTGTGCACATCACGTGCGTGATCTACAGCTGAATCGTCCTTAAGGAACGCCCAAATGTCCCTTGCAAGCTTCTCTCTCTCTCTCTCTCTCTCTCTCTCTCTCTCTCTCTCTCTCTCTCTCTCTATCAATCTCTTTTTTTTTACAGGTTTTGCTAAACGGATGTGTTCGGCAAAGCCTGCATACGGGGATCGTGCGACTGGAAGCTGTGCACGGTAAAATGTGGCACGCAAACCAGTGCTGATTGAGATTCTTAAGCCTACAACGTTAAGGGTAGGCTACTTTGTCATGCTACTGTACATGTGCGCAATCGCGTCAGTCGTGTCACTTGAAAGGATAGCGCAGTGTAACATGCCAGTGCACAGCCCCATGACGGTGCCGGTTAAAGGATTTTAATTAACACTGTTTTGCAGTTTCGTTCTCTCCCCGTACTGCTTCCAGCTGTCAAGTTTGATGTGAGCAGTATATACCGAAGGGATCGCTCGAGTCGAGAAACACAGTATCCAGACTGCAGCGGTGAGTTAATATAAAGTCTGAATGAACGGAGACGCCGGTGCCGGACGCCGACGCCGGCACCGGATTTTCTGCGACACGGAGCCCTTAGCGCTGTCGCGTTAAAACACAAAAGCTTTAAATGTGCTCCATTCAGCAGGTGTAGAGCGCACACTACAGTTTGTACGCTGTTCATCTCTATTTCGTTGAAACCCAAAGACCATAGAAAGAAAGTGCGGGAGTAAAACACACGCAACAATCATTGTTATCCCCATGTCCATTATTTTTATGTATTGCTTTTTATGTGCTTCAGAAAGTCTCAGTCGACCAATAGTAGTGCCTCCTGTCCTCTTCGAATCCTAGTGAGAAGCTGGAATCTTCAAACCGCTTTCAATGCTGCTCTGGGCCTGCCTAAATGTACTTCAACGGCGCGCATGTTAGCTTTGGGAGTGCACAATACTTTCGACTAACTGAGGCAGGCCACCCTGATGCGACAGAAGGAGCGCCTCAGCTTCACAAAAACTGGTAGGGCTGTATTGGCCAGACTCAATATCTCAGCATACTCCATTTATCTCAAAGAACAGGCCGTACCTCTCCCTCCTTCGATGAGATCCAAAATTACAGTGGCCCCAATTCCAAAGAATATGCATCCCGAGTACAACAAAGAAAGGCGCAAAGCACGCGCACAACACATTCAATCAGCGTACTTTAATAACCATAGGTACAACACGTACTACACGGACGCAGCTGTGTATGCAGAGGCGACTGGGCAGCGCTACCAAAGGAGGCACGCCCTGGCAGTCGTGAACGCGATCAGTCAACAGCAAATTACCGCGTCGGCCACGGCGGGATCCCCCACCTCGGCTGAAATATTAGCAGTGGTGATCGCACTCGCTCACGCGGAGCTTTCGCAAAGGGACTCGGTCGTGGTCACGGACTCCCAGGAGACATGTCGCATGTTTCTCAAGGGGCACGTGACTGCGGCTAGCCTCGGGATAATCCCCAAATCCTTCAACCACCATCATCGCCTATATATGTATACTCTGGTGCCCGGGCCACGCGGGGGTACAGGGGAACGAAAAGGCTAACGCGTTAGCTCGAGGGTTCACTAACTGAGCGACGGCGTCCTCTTCTAACCCCAACCACCCGCACTATCCCTCACAAAATTCCACCAATTTAAATGCCAAAGACATCCTTGCTCATCAGCGTGGAGTCCGCAGAAAATAGCCGCCGCCTCACCCACAACTTAACGGGGAAGAGGCCACCGATTGGCGTAAGATACAGACCGGGGTATTCCCCCATTTAAAATTGCTAAACGCCATGCATCCCACTCGTTATAGGGCCAACTGTCCTTGGTGCGGTGGCATACCTACCCTATTACATATAACCTGGGAGTGCACTAAGCACCGTCATAGACCAAATACCGGTAACACAATGGAGCAGTGGGGGGCACAGCTCGCCCGCTCCGACCTGGCAGGACAAAAGTCCTTAATTAGCCAGGTCAGGCAGGCGGCAGAGGCCAGTGGGGCCCTGGACTGAGAGGCTCCGACCACCCCTCCTTCAAATCTTTTCCATTGCAATAAAGTTTCTATCTCTCTATCTCGACCTCCGTTCAATCTGTGAAGGCGTTTGGGAGGATGACTGGGATCAGCCGAATATTTTCCGGTGCTGAGCGAGCGTGTAAGAGAAGGGCGGTAATATCAGTTTGCGATATTGGATTCTTTATTTTATTTTAGCCACTTGACCAATGGCTTTAGTTAGCTGTTCCTTGCTCTTTGCACCCAGCTGTTGGATCAACGGTGTTGGTAACTATTCGGGTCCTGGGGCCCTATAAGGCAAAACCATTCCAATCTGTTTTTATTCCAATCCCCTGACGTCAAATTTACGTAAGCACCCATGCAAGCATCGGGCGGCAACGCGCAGCGTTGTTTGAAAAGCCCAATCAAACGTGCTTCTCGTTTATAAGATGTCACTTTCTTTTGCTTTGAAAGCGAATAGCATTACCTGCATTGAGCACTTTTTCTTATCAAATTGGCTGAGGAGAGGCGGGGAGCACGAACAAATGGACATAGTTTCGATTAGGCCGAGCCAGCGCAGTGAAAGTAGATAGCCGGGTGAGGAGAGTGGTGCCAGTATCTGCGATGGGCACGCTTCCCCTTACTTAGCTCGCGGTGACTGGTGGAAAATCACGGCGGCGTGCAACGGACGGTTAAAAATGCGGTTAAAGCGGATCGTTAGCAAAGTAGAGTTGCCAGAGTGATGTCGTATACGCGCCGAAAGGTCTCGATAACGTTATACTGGCACGTAAAATCTTATACGCCAATAAATTCATGCTCCCTGGCAGCTCCGAGTATCCAGTGCCACAGCGATTGGCGGCAGCCATCTTCTATTCCTTTTGGAACGGGGCCGTTTCCGGTTATTCAGAAAAAGTTAGTTTAGTTCGGCATATATTCATGCGTCTTTAACGCGTACACGTCACTTTGATGGGTGGGTTTTCGTGGTATTGTGACGTCGCGTGACAGACAGGTATACAGTGGGTGCAGCCCAAAAACGTTTGAGCAATAGCAAGGTCAAACGACGCCTTTTTCGCTAATGGCAAAAAGAGGGGCCGCATCAGAAATTATTCTTTTTCTTTCGTTCCGTCTAATCACGCATATCAGATGGGGAGTTTTCGCAGTTTTCCTGACGCCGCATGATATAGATTTCGTGACGCCCCCTGCTGCCGTTTTATTATGGACACGATATTGAAGAATCGGTTCCCTGTACTTATCATATGCGAACCAGACACATCAACGCCTTACAGGTTGTCTGGGCACGAAGCTTTCGTTTCTTCTACTTGCGAAGACTGGGGTCTCACCCGTCTCACACAACACTCGGCCTAATGTCTTCGAACGTACATCTTCGTATAAGAAAGTAAAACGTCTATTTCAGACTTATTGGTGGGTATATGCTCCTATCAGCGCGATTATACTGTGGGAGATTGAGAGACATATTGATGCAACCCGCCGTGGTTGCTCAGTGGCTATGGTGTTGGGCTGCTGAGCACGAGGTCGCGGGATCGAATCCCGGCCACGGCGGCCGCATTTCGATGGGGGCGAAATGCGAGAACAACCGTGTACTTAGATTTAGGTGCACGTTAAAGAACCCCAGGTGGTCAAAATTTCCGGAGTCCTCCACTACGGTGTGCCTCATAATCAGAAAGTTGTTTTGGCGCGTAAAACCCCATAATTTAATTTTTTTTTTCATATTGATGCAGACATATGGGTCATGGGTTATTACCGGTGACTTTAACGCGCATCACTTGCTTTAAGGAACACTGGGATAAACACCAGGGAAGAAACATTGTGTCATTCCCGTCTGATTATGAACCGTCCCTCATGAGCGATGGTGTCCCGACATATTTACGTGGTCTTTACATATAGCAGCTGCCTGGACTTGACTTTAGTGTCACGATGCTTCACTTAAAAAGTTAAATAATTTTGTGACATGAAAACTCACAGCAGTGATCGCATTCCCGCCTACGTATAAAACAATGGATTCAGTAAGTCTTTCCCTTCTGGTGTCTTAAGAGGAGCTGACTGAAATATGTTTAGGTTACGTACGGAAGACGCTTGTAAGAGAGGCTTCGCCTGCAGCCTGGACAGTACCATCGCTGATGCGATGAAATCCGTCAAGTGTGCATTATCACTGTCGTCCAACAAAACAGCCTTTGACACTAAACTTGAAAAACTACGTACAATTCGGCGGAGTGTATTAGTGGTAACTGAGTGACATGATAGAAAGAAGGAAAGAAAAGGAGCAGTAGGCGTTATCGGCTGTAGGCGTGACTTGTGCTCCTTTCCTTTCCTTCTGTCTATTATGTCACTCGGTTACCACTTCCCCCAGGGCAGGGTAGCAAACTCTATGTGCGTCTGGTTAGCCTCCCTACTATTCTTTGCATCTCTCTCTCTCTCTCTCTCTGGCAAATGCCATGCACCCAACGCTCAAATGAACATTTATTTTTTGTTTCCTTTCACTAGTTAACTCACCACTCTTTTGTTTCCCCGGTACTGTTGCCACCTGGATAGCATTGCTTCGTGTAACCCAAACGTTTTGGCTTCTTTGTGATTCGTAGGAGCCTCTCTACGCTCTTCCACGAGTTGTTTAATTTTCTTGCTCCACTACCTCCATGGTTTCCTATTTCCACGCCAATGGCTTTGGAGCCATGTATTAATCTCCTGCTGCGTGCTAGCTCTCTGAACCCTCTCAACGATGCGGCGCGCGTAGCGGCTACATTGGGCTCAATACGAAACTCTCCCATCGTAGCTTCCAAATCCAAAAACAACGTCGTCGGAGGACTGTTGTAAGTCATCTATTAGCAATTTTGGAAGTGTCTGTCAACGTAGCTTAAACGAAGATTTCCTTTTTGTGTGGCATGAGAAAGTTTGACAGCCAGCCGCGGGACTGAATTGCATGCCCTTGAGACTTGCAAAGCGAAAACTGAGAAATCTACTAGCCAATGCAGTATCTAACTTCCACGTTTAGTCGCCGGCTTGGCGGTACAATAATTTCAAATCGAGTTTATGGCGAGTTGTAATATTAGAGTACAATTTCAAGCAGGAACGGGACCTCTACAAGCGCTGTGAAAGGGCATCAGAGTGCGGTGGGACGTCCCAGGAAACGAACACAGCCAAAGCATCGCTTAAATCGATATGATTTAGCCTGCAGCATATACTGCGCAGGAACCGCCTAAGGAAACTCTGGCGAAGTCGCGAATCATGTAAATCTTTTAAGAAGCTTCCATGAACAAAATAAAATTTGTGGGCCATGCCTGAAATCGATTATAATCTGTGTCAACAAAATAATGAAATGCAAATATAAAGTAAGGAGATGAATCGCAAATGAAGTGGAGAGAAGAGAGAAGGTAGCGGCAAACACTGTTTCAGTGAATGCTTCCGCTGGAGTCATTTCCTTCGAAAAGCTTTCGGGATTCGAGGCAAGGTTGCTCACGTGCTTGAGTCCTCCAGCATTGAATAAGTAATTCGAAAATCAATGGACGGCGCGCAGCCAGCTGAAGGTCGTAGAAGGACAAAGCTTTTTGCCTCTTGCAGGAAGCACTCAACGATCCAAAAAAAGAATCGAACTGTACCCACTAGATTGATCGAGCAAGAAACGACAGCATCGATACGCCGCATTTGCCCACACTTTCGAAGCGGTTGGTCTTTCAGCACATTATTTTCCGGCGCAGGCGTGTTTTCGCATGGCTTTGAGCAAGTCATCTGTATTTTTGATAACCCCCATTTCTCTGACGCACACACCATTGGAAGAAAATCCGGATTGTGGTGTCAGCATAAGAGAGTTCTGAAACGCCATTTTCTTGCACGACAATAGTCAAGCTCGGGCATAACACGCCACGCCATGCGCTACGTGGTTCCTATAGTGCATTTCACTTTTTTTTTCTCTTGAGAGGAGGGTGGGTTCAGTTGTAATATATAGATTGATAAGCATTTTTCAGTAAATCAGATTATGTCTGAAATATCATCATCATCATCATCAACCTATTTTAAGTCCACTGCAGGACAAAGGCCTCTCCCTACGATCTCCACTTACCCCTGTAACTCTAATGTAACCCTAATGGCCCACCGATCCATCAGTATAACTCTCCAGTGTTCCTCTGGAGCCGTGGTCTTCCCAGCCACTACCATCAGTTTCAAGACATGTCACCCAACGACACCGATGGCTGCGGAACTTGCAGCTCTTCGCTTTGCACTTCGTCTCGTCAGCTGTTAAGAACGGCCCAGCTGAGGTGCACGTTTTGCCAGCCAGTTGCGATAGCGGCGTCAACTTTCCTGGAACGCCACCGCAAACCTCTAGCCACGGCGTCACTAAGGCGACTGTGTGTGGAGAATGTTGTGTCTTCAAGTACGCAGCAGCCTACTTGCCAGAACACATGTTTATTGCAGCTTGCAATACAACGGAAAAGAACCACAAGGCACTTACGTAGCCGTCTTATATAGCTATACAGAGCTACTAATCAGTGACATCACAGACACACACACAGGCACGTGCGCTCTATCTAAGATACATAATTCAAGACTTCAGTGACGTCAGAGTGCCACTACAGGTTCTATCTAAGAGGTGATGACACAACAGAGAACAATGTGCGCGTACTCGACTTTCCATCGCTGGAGCCAAGATGAGTTCGACGAAGCGGGCTTTCTGCCGGAACACGACACCGCCTACCCGGTCTGCCGCGAGCGGGGTAGTCCCCGAGGGAACGTAGTTCGAGGCCCCTTCCCACGCGCCGTTCAAGACGCAAGACAATGGGCAACCGGCTGCGCTGCAGGGGTGAGCTCGGGGAATAAAAGGCGCCTTTCCTGAAATAAGCCCCGAGTTCTACGAAGTCCGTCTGACGTCGGTTGAGGAACGTGAACCTCGCGCAAAGAAGTGTGTGTGTGAGTGTGTGTGTGTGTGTAATCCCTCGAGCAGAGAGGCGACTTGTTTACGATGACTGGTCGAACGTTTCCCTCACCTTGGGATCAAGGGAGGACCGAGTGTTTATAAACCGCTGTTGTGCGGCCGCTCACTGTACTTTTCTCCCGCAGTCATGCTAGACTGATGAACTGCAACGTCCCTATCTAGATACTGTAAATAAACCCATATTCCTCGTTCTCGATGAGAAGCAATCCTTCCCTTCGACAACGTCCTCAGCGTGGATAAGTTGGACGACGGCATGGGCCAGCTACCTTCTAATTCATGCCCGACTCCAATCTTGACAACTGATTACGAGCGATGGGATTGAGCCCCCAATCCTAATACAGCCAAGAACAACCTCGAAAATGGTCAATATTCAGTGACTCGAAGGCACCACTGCAATCTTTGCTATCAGCCCTGCGGCGCGGACCGCACGCAAAACTGGTATTTGAGATTAGAGAACTAATCCATACCTTGACTGAGAAAGGACACCATGTGACACTTCAGTGGCTTCCAAGTCACTGCGGAGTCATAAGGAACGAACACGCCGATAACGCTGCTCGGTCGGCTCTTCAAGGGGACGAAGAGGAGCCGATACCGCTATCAAGGACAGATGCCGCTAGAAAACTTCGAATGCTCAGCCGTGATATCACGTTCTCCTTGTGGAACGCAGGAAGTTTTCAAAACAACCGACTCCACAATCTTGACTCCTCTCTACGCCTTTGCATTCCAGCAAGACGCTGCTGTCGCGAAGCTACCCTGCTTTGTCGAATATGGCTAGGGGTGGCTTTCACGAAGTATTTTGCTTTCCGAATCGGATGGTCCGACGACGCCTCGTATGATGACTGTGGTAACGAAGAGACTCTTCAACACCTTCTCTGTGACTGTCCTCGCTATAATTTACAGAGACGATCACTCGCAATCGCGATAGCACGCTTTGACCGAAGACCTCTCACAGAGGAACTTATTTTAAAATGCCGCCATCACAAGCCATCGCAGCAGAGGGCGACGAGGGCACTGTTGCGGTTTTTGAGGGCGACAGAATTGGACAAGCGGCTGTAGCCTTAACAGATGTTTATAGTGCTGCAAGTGCTACTGTGCCGTGCGGTGGCAGTATGCGGCGACAGTGACCGACTGTGATTGTATGTCTACGCTCCTTTCTTTCTTTATCTCTACTTTATCACTTTACCTCCCCCTCCCCTCTCTCCCCAGCGTAGGGTAGCAAACCGGATCTTCCCCTCTGGTTAACCTCCCTGCCTTTCCCCTTTCCTCTGTCTCTCTCTCTCTAATGGCCCACCGGTTATCTAACCTACGCATTACATGAGCTGCCCAGCTCCATTTTCTTTCTCTTTATGTCAATTAGAATACCGGCTATGCCCGTTTGCTTTGATCCCCACCGCCCTCTTCCTATCTCTTAAGGTTACGCCTATCATTCTTCATTGCATCGCTCTTTGAGTTGTCCCTAACTGTTTTTGAGCTTCTTTGTCAGTCTCCAAGTTTCTGCCCCATATGTTAGCACCGGTAGAATGCACTGATTGTACACCTTTCTTGTTAGTCATAATGGTAAGCTTGCAGTAAGGATCTGATTATGTGCGCCGTATGCGCTCCAACCCAATTTTATTCTGTAAATTTCATTCTCATGGTCAGGGTCTCCTGTGAGTAATTGACCTAGGTAGATGTATTCCTTCGCAGACTCTAGAGTATGACTGGTGATCCTTAGCGCTTGTTCTCTTGCCTGGCTATTGATTATTATCTTTGTTTTCTGCATAATAATCTTAAACCTCACTCTTACACTCTCTCTGTTAAGGTCCTCAATCACTTGTTGTAACTCGTCCCCAGTGTTGCTGAACAGGACAATGTCATCTGCAAACCGAAGGTTGCTGAGATATTCGCCGTCGATCCTTACTGCTAAGCCGTCCCAATTTAATAGCTTGAATACTTCTTCCAAGCACGCAGTGAATAGCATTGGAGAGATTGTGTCTCCTTGCCTGACCCCTTTCTTTATAGGTATCTTCCTACTTTTCTTGTGGAGAATTAGGGTAACTGTGGAATTTTTGCAGATATTTTCCAAGATATTTACGTAAGCCTCCTATTCTCCTTGATTACGTAATGCCTCTATGACTGCTGGTATTTCGACTGAATCAAATTCCTTTTTGTAATCTATGAAAGCCATGTAGAGAGGCTGATTGTACTCTGGGGATTTCTCAATTGCCTGATTGATTAGATGGATGTGATCCATTGTACAGCATCCCTTCATGGAGCCAGCCTGTTCCCTCGGTTGACTGAAGTGAAGTGTTACCCTTACTCTATTGGAAATTATCCAGGTGCATATTTTATACAATACTGGAAGTGGGCTAATGGGCCTATAATTTTTCAATTCTTTGACGTCTCCCTTTCTGTGGATTAGTATATTGTTCGCATTGTTCCAGTTCTCCGGGACCCTTGAAGTCGTGAGACATTTCGTATAAAGGGCTACCTGCCGTAATACTTGCCGGTAAAAGTTATGCACATTTCAATTTGGCCAAATAACATCGAATTTAGGGCCCCCGGTGTAGCATGGCATGTCTCTTTTTAAAGCGAAAGTTTCTTTGCCTAACTTCCCGGCTTCGGCGTGGCAGCTGTCAGCTGCTTGGTCGGTCGGTATATCGGCGGATATATATGTGTATACATATGAAAGTTTTGTCTGCGCCGAATGCAAGAACCAACAAACGAGCATGCATAACCTCTGTATGCTAACCAACAAAGTAGTCTCAGTAAGCGCACCTCTTTTCTTCACTAAAGAAATGAGAGAGAGAGAGAGAGAGCGCAAGAAGATGAAAGGCAGGGAAGTTAACGAGGCGAGCGTCCGGTTTGCTATGGATATGAAAAGGGGAGAATAGAAAGAGGATTTTAACAAGCGTGAAATTTTTTTTAGATTCCCTCATAACCTGTACATATAATGTTGTGTCATAGGTATGCATGAAGCAGATCGATCTGTTAATCTGTTAATGGGATGGCGAATTATTTTCAACGAATTCAATGATTTACTTGATTTTCTTTGATGTATTCATTTGGTAAGTGCCACTGCAGGTGCGTCCCCATTCTTGGCCAGTCCTCCGGAGTGGGCATCTGCCGCCGTGACTCAAGAGGTACATAATCCTTAAATTTAGCTAGATATGTTTCGTACTTGCCTGTGCACACACCTGTCATCGCCATTCTTCCCTCTACAAGCATCATAGGTCGCGTTCATCCTCGTGACATCGCTGCGTAGACGTCTCACGCTGTGCATATGCCTGATCGTTTTTTTTTTTTTTTGAATTTCGTCACATCTTGTGAACCATATAGTGCATAAACATAAAAATTGCGTAAGGTTAAAGCCATGACATTCATGGGGGATAAATGTAGAAATTGCATGAGGTTGCACGTTGCAGAGGTGCAAAGTTAGCACAATTGTACGCATCGCCGTTATTTGTATAGTATTTAACGTTTAATAGGATCTAACCGGGGCTAGTTGGGACGGAAATGATGTATTTATGCGATTAGAATTCCATCTATCTATCATATTACGCCGGCCCAGTGAGTCAAGTTGCCTAGCACCTTGAGTCACTAGGTATGTGCTCGGGGTCGGAACGCTGTCATGCTCGTCCTATCAGCGTCATTCCAGCGTCTTGACCTGACTTTAGTCATGCTGTCGTCGTCACGCCTTCTACACCGAACAAGTGGTCCAACTTGTATAAGAGCTTGCACCACTAACCATGTGCTCGCGGTCGCAATGCCGTCATGTAGCAATGTCAATAGGTACCCAAGCCATGTGCGAATACTGATGCGATTAGCATTCCTTGCCTACTTCAGCCATCTTGAACCACCCCCGGCCCCGTAAATCATTCTGGATTTTATGTCTTTCCCGCTCAAAAAGACATTTCGCCGCGAACATTGCGAACGCGGACTCGATTTCGTGGCAATGCCCACATAACACAAGGAGTCACATAACGCAAGGATCCGCAACCGAGCACAAAGTTTTGGGGGCGTTTTGATGGCGAGCGGGCTCGTCGCGGCACCTCGCGGAGGCCGCGGAATCTACAGAGCGCATGGATTTCAATTCCGAATCTTTATGGGTATTGGGGGCGAGCTTCACCACTGGAAAAGTTGGCGCCACCATCGGCGTGACGTTGCATGAGGGATCACGTGGTGTTAAAAACGGCCAGCTGCAGTGCAAAGTTTTGCCAACCCGTTGCGACTGTGGAAGCAACATCTCGGGAGCATCGCCGCCAACCTCTAGCCACGGCGTGGCGAAGTCGACTTTGTGTCGATATCAATACGCGCATCCTCCACTCTCCGTCGGTTCAGCTAGGATGCGTTGTGACGGAATGAGTTCGGCGGGCCAACTATTGTTCCCAAACTCCCCAACGCGGACCTGATCTGCTACGGGTGCGCGAGTTGCCGCGGGAACGCCGTTTTGCGCTCCTTCTCACGCACCGACCGGGACGCAGGACAACGCGCTACCCGGAACGGCTCCGAGTTCTACGGGGCCCCTCTGACGTCGGCTCCGGACCTTCGCACCTGTGTGTATGCGTGTGTGCGTGTGTGTGTGTGTGTGTAAACCGTGCCGCGGGGAGGCGGCTAGTTTGCGATGACTAAACGAACGTTCGCATCACCTTGTATCGGGAGAGGACCGAGTGTTTAAAAACCGCTGTTGTGCGGCTGCTCAGGTCACTCTCTCTCAAGCAGTCATGTTAGACTGATGTACTTTCAAAAACAGTCATGTTAGACTGATATAAATACTGTAAATAAACCCATATATTCCTCGTTCTCGATGAGAAGCAGTCCTTCCCTTCATCAACGTCCTCAGCATGGATAAGTTGGACGACGGCATGGGTCAGCTACCTTCGAATTCATGCCGGACTCCAATCTTGACAACGGATCACGAGCGATGGGATTGAGCCCCCAATCATAACAGTGGACACAGCGGCCGCGTCGCTTGCTCCGGTATAGCGCCGAAGCGAGCTGAAAACGAAAGATTAAAGTACCAGCTGCGCTGCGGTTCTGATTAAGTGGTGAGGCTTTACCGCCTTGGGTGTCTACTTGATAACATTTGAAAGTACTATGATAGGTAGTGGCTGCCTTTGGAGGCGTGCATCATGGTAGGCTACTGCTCGGTGCCGCAGTGCTGGACGTACGCAACGGAGCCCGGTGTGAGCCTTATTCACACGTAGCCGCAGGACAAGGAGCTGCGTGAAGCTTGGCTCGCGAAACTTAGAACCGGCAGACAGCCATCGGCTACAACTCGGGTATGCAGCAAGCACAGACGCGAAGAAGATTTCTGCTACAGCGCCAGGACTGCGATGTTCGGTGAGTAGCAGAAAACGCGCACTGAGACGCTCGCCCGCGCCCGCTGCCCGGCTAATGTCATGACGGTTTGGTCTATGAACTTGTTGATGCTAGATACCGGCAAGTTCACTGGAACGGAAAGGGAGCGGTAAGACGCACATTAAAAAAAAGGCATGGCATATAGTCATGTTTGTGTTATGAATTAATGCACTGGATTACGAAAAAGAAGCAGAGGGAAATCGCATGCTGAGAAGACCGATAAACATACAGTGCGACGCAACTTGAGAAATAATATTGAAATGTCCAAGATTTTAGAAGACAACAAAAGATTGAATCGTCGCGACGGCACATCACAGTCGCCGCGTCGAAGTCTCTATAACGAAATTATTTTTGAAATTTTCTGATAGCGTCCACGCAACGATCGTTGTTTGTGTACTGTCAAATGCTCATATGCTGCGGCCTAATTAAAGCTCTCGGCACAGTGCGAAAACGCGCTCACAGCGAAAGCAAAACATTGTGCGTGGACATGCATGTAGACGCGCAGTCGGTCGCTGCAAATCCGTGCGATCGCTGCATTGAGGCTTCATTCTGTTATGATCCATTTGGTTATACAGACAACCCACTATGAGAACATATTTCGCATAGTTTACTCTCAGCGTTTGCCTACCTTTCACGCAAGAAGCCGGTTCGGGAGACTCCATCGCGGCGATCGCGCGCAGTGGCGTTCACTGTATGTATTCGGTAAAGAGATAGCGTCTGTAAACGATTCTGTATTTTCAGTTTGCCCAAGATTATTATATCGACAGTCAAAAACTACCCTCGTTTTGAGAACACTTACATAAATGTCCAGGAGGGTTGCTGCGTGGTGTTCTTATTGAGCACCGTAAGCGAAACCTATGAGGAGCGCGGCGCGTGATCCCTCATACTACGCAAGGGAGGCACTTCCGACAGATGGCGACTCCGTAAGTCCTCGCCCCCAATAAAATTCTCATAAACTTTTGATGCGAAAGGTCCACTGACAATTCCAAAGTCTAAGTCTTGCTTTAGATTTTCAATTCCGGAACTTTGTGGGTTTAATGTTGTTATAAACATTTCACGGCAAAGGTGCATTGACTTTTCTGAAGTCGTACATAGGACTATACAACGAGACAAGCCAAATCAACACACTATCAGGCAAGTGGACAAACCATGCAGCGAGGTCCGATGAGAGGAAGCGTTGTAGTGGTTCATTTGTGCCATCATGTCACAGAAAAGAATATCAACATATTTTTCACCTGTGCCAAAGCATCCATGTGAAGATACTAAAGCCAGCAAACGTAACTACGTTCTCATTTATTTTTTTCTACTTTGACTTCTATTCGTGAGGACGCATTCAGCCTCTTCAATTTTCTTGTTCTCGCTACCCGCGGGCTGCCAGAGCCAGCCAGAGCTCACGCGTTTTTCTCGTGTTGTCCCGACCACCGCGCGGCGCACTTTGGTGAGCGTTCGTTTTTCTCTGGCCGAGTGCATTTTGGCCTGGCAGAGTTTTGGACGCTTTCTGGCTAGCAGACGAGAAAAAGAAACAAATGTCGCTCGCTGCCATCACTGTGGGGACTCGACGGTTTGCAACGCGTTAGCTAGAGCGCAACCTCTCCGGAAAGTCTTGCCTCGCCGGTGTAGGATGCCGAGCAGTATGCGTATGATTCTCTGTGGACCAAGCGTCTCACGTTTTCTTCGATATTCCTTTGGTAGCCGCATTAAGTGCCCAAATAGAACCAAAAATAACAGCGCATGAATTAGCTACATTGAATAGAAGTACGGCGGCAAAAGCTGAAGTGGAACAGCGTGAAAGGTGTTTACTTGAGGACACCGATTGTCTTTACAAAAGTGCAGCGAATCGCCATAGTGGGGATAAAAAGTGTTCAATTCAGCATATTGTAACTTCAAGCTGAAAGACCTGTGCCTGCTGCAAGTAGATAAAGAAGGCGGCTTCGTTGTTTTGCCTAAAGGTATTTTTAAAGAAAAAGCAGTCATTGCCATTAACAAGAATTTCGCCCCCCAGAAAGTCCGGACATCCCACGTGAGGAAAGATTTTCTTCGTTTGTGCGAAGACGACAACAACCTAAAGAACCTGCAAAAAAGCATAGGAAAAAGCAAAAATGACTCGCTAGCTGTTTCTGTGTGTGTGTGTGTGTGTGTGTGAAAAAACGCACAAACCGGATACCCCTTTAAGGACTATTGTTAGTGAACATGGCACTTGGCAACTCGAGGTTAGCCGATTTTTGTTCAACTGCTTCAAGCAACTCAAAGTCGATGATCCTTTTCTTGTTACTGACTCCGACGATATCCTCAGTTTGGTTTTTTTTTCGTTTTTTTTTCGTGTCAGCCATAACATTGGTTTTGGTTTTTCTTTGGATATAGAAGAATTATTTTATTTTATTCCGTATCGCGAATTGTTTGTTGCCATCAAAGCACGCATCAATGCACGTGGTGAACCGGTATTTCAAAACGCAATTGGTCTTAGCTCTGACAATTTTCTGGCCTTATTGGAAGGCTATCTCAAATAAACTTTTATTCTTTTTGACAACCAACAATACTTACAAAAGAAGAGCATCTGTATTGGTTCGTGCCTAGCGCCTCTACTGTGTGACCTATTTCTTTCTGAAATGGATATAACCCTTGACAACTGTTTTACTAACACTCACGTGATAAAATATTTTCGATGTGTAGACGATTTTTTAATCCTTTCGGACGAGCAGTGTTCCTCAACTGACAATGATGAAATCAGCACGGTCTTAAGCCTTTTTAAACTTCACGGCAATGGCCTATCTTTTACGCAGGAGATTCTGGTTGACAACATGCCGCAGTTCTTATATTTAAATATGACCTTTTCTTTAAAAAAAGACATGTTTATTGGTGTTACTCACCACGCGCTAAAAAGGAGCTGTTACCATATACGGTTCCGCCCACTCGAAATTATAAAACGAGGGATTGCAACAACCTGCCTGGGGTCCGCGCTTAAAAAAATCGTGCGATCATGACATAGGATCAAGTTAGCTTCCACAATCAGGTTGAATGGCTTTTAAAAGCAGGCTACCCTCGCTCGGTGTCGATGTCAGTGGGGAAAACTTTGCTCCAGAAGCTGAAACGCAACAAAAAACCTAAGGAGGGCGATGAAATCGAGCGTAACGCTCGAACAAAAGGCACAAGTGGTCCCGTACTTTCACATGGTTAGCCGCAACCATAAGAAGGTGGCGAACAGGTATGGATGGAGTACATGTGCGCTTCTCCGCTCCGAGTAAGCTGGCCCGTCCATGCCCTCGAATCACGGGTGGCGTTACGAACTGCCGTGCAGTAGAGTCACTGGAAAAAATTTCAGAGTACCGCATTCGTTTTCCCCGCACCGCCAACGCGTTCATTGGCCCAACCGTGCCACGTGACTTTGGGGTGCCATATACCTTCCAAGCGTCGGGCGGGCCGGCTGAGTTTGAGCGAAGGCAGCGCAGGTTCCCTGCGTTTTTTGTGTGCGCGCGCGCGTGTTTGCGTGTGCGTGTTCATTGCAGGAGTTCATTGCAGGGACCGTTCGCGTCTTGCACGCTTGACGCGGGTACACGTGTACGCGTTTGTTGCTCAACACACGCGGTTATTCCGTGCTCGTGGCACGCGAAGGCACACCTGTCGCGCGAGAATTCCGCGACAGGCTCCCGATAGCAGCGCTAAGCAGTGCATAGGCTCCCGATAGCAGCGCTAAGCAGTGCATAGGCTCCCGATAGCAGCGCTAAGCTGCTGCCCACAATCGTAGCACAGTTCCAGCAGTAAACACGATCGGCGTGCAAAACAACCACCGGCTGCATTACTTCGCACAAAATAACATTTTATTTTCGTTCTTAGCAACCATTATCTCCGGGCACAAAGAATTTTACTTAAGTAAACACCCAACCCGATGTGTCACCGAATATCAAGCTCTTCCAACACGGCGGCCTTCCCGCGACGCAGTCGGCTTGGAAGGTACTATATGGCGGTGGCCGCTCAGTGTTGCCAGTCAAATCCCGACCTTTGCGGTACTCTGACATTTTTTTCCAGTGACTCTACTGTGCAGAACATCACGTTAGGCGTTACGTGCACTGCTCCACTGGAGTAGTTTATCTGATTCCTCTCAGCTGTGGCAAGTACTACATTGGGCAAACTGGGCGCTGCGTCAACGACCGAATGAGAAAGCACGCAAATATTTTAAAGAAGGATACGACTGCGCACTTGTCTGCGCATTGCTAGTTTTGTCCCGACGTGAACCACTGTTTTTTAATGTCAGTATCCTAGGCAGAAGCAAGAACAAAACTGCACGTGAACTATTAGAGGCCTGCCATATCTAAACCACTGGTCTAGCTTGCGGGAGTCAAACCTCTGTTACGCTTTATGATTCGAAATTAGGATTGCTAAGCATTTAAAAAAAAAGTGATAACAATGCCTTTGGCTGACTGGCGTTCTTTGCGTGTTTTATGCGTTTGCGCATGCGTATGTTCGCGTATATATTGGATGCTCTGTTTTCGGAATAAACAGCTGTAAGTGTAGCTTTCCTCTTTCCTTTCCATTTGCCTCTCTCTCTCTCTCTCTCTCTGTTTCTTTTTTTATTTTTTTCGGGTTCTTGCGCTAAAGAGCATCATGTTAGGTGCCCAAAGCCGGCATTCGATTGTGGCCAGCATGCTTTCCGTTGCGTTTTTTTTTTTTCCATTTCGGTGCCCCCGATCCACAAAAGAAAAAAAAAGACATTATTCCGGCGCAGCGAATTGTCGCATGGTGAAAGTTGGATTTTGTTACTCCTTCTTCTTTTGCGGAAAACAATGGGCCACGGGACGCTTTAGCTGCCGGATACTCTTATGATTACTCTGTGATCTTTGAATCTGTGATTGCGCAACATGTTTATTTTCCTTGTATGACGCGTTATATACAGTTAATTTTTCTTAGATACTTATATTTATTGGAGACTTATACGCATATTTAAATATCTTGTTGCGAGGTTTTGTGTATACATGCAGTGAACTTTGTTTCCAGTGACACTCTTCTGCACTTTTTCAAGCTCTATCTTCGCATTTGTATATTCCATTGTATCTTCGCACTGCTAATGTACTCGTATATTTGCAGAACTCATGCTTTTTATGTGTGCTCTCTGGCGTGGCTATAATTTCGGTGCAATTACTCACAATAGACGATCGACCGGTGACAGCTGCTCTTGCACAATAGATTGGAGCAAAAGACAGCGTCATTGAGATTTTCCTTGGCCGTTGCATATCTACAAAAATGTAAACAAGGTTCTTGAACGTCAAAGTTTCATAAAAATATTTGTCCTCAACTTGTTCATTTCATGGCCTTTACATTTTTCATATCAGCGGCATGCACTGCTTTGCTGGTTTCGAACTGATACAGTTCTTAAGTTCTTGGGATTGCTTCTTTACTTATTAACTAGACAAAAAAACAAGTAAACTTTGATATCAGTTATTTCGGGCACAATTTTTGGGACATACGAGTATATTTTTTATGACAAAGTAAATGTTTTACTTGTCTTAACAGTGCGCAGCGTTCAAGGATTCGTTTGCGGTATCTTTGGCCATGGCAATGCAGTTATTATTCGTGTATTTGACCCCTCGACAAATTCTATAAGGAGGAGGCCGAGCTGCAACCCCCCCCCCCCCCCCCCCCCCCGCCCGAAAGAAATTTCTGGCTACGCCACTGATATATCTATACAGCCTCTTCTACCGATCCATTAATTAGTGACTCAAGTTGCTTACCAGCTTGAGCTACTGGGTATCTGCTCGTGGCCGGGACGCTGTCATCGTCTTTCCGTCGTCGTCATTCCAACGTCGTGATCTGAGTGTAGTCGCGCTGTCATCTTCACGCCTTCTGTGCCGAACCTGTGGCCTAAGCATGCATAGGTGGGCTAGTCGGTGATGCACCGTTTCTAAACATTTGAGCGCTATAAACACACAGGACGTAGAGAAGCAAGAGACACCCCACGCGCTCACTCGCAACTGATGTCTAATGCACGTATGGAAAAAATACTTATATAGCAAATGGACATAATGGCACATGTCAAGACGAGGTAAAAAACAAGCATAGATATAAGGCACGTGTTAACATCGTATAATAAAATTGAATTCTTTGTCATGCAGTAATAAGGATGGTAGGCTTACACATAGTGCGGTGTTCTTGGTTTCCGGTGCGGTGCGGTGTATAGGCTTCCGAGATTTCTCGGAACCACACGCGGTGGGCGTATATAGTCATAAAGTTAACGGGTCATACAGCTTATTTAAAGAAAGAGAGCATATTCCGTTGTGACGTTTCTTTGCTCGACGTTTCGTTTTGCGTGCATAGAGCAACGAAACTGCATCTGCGTGCTGTTTCGTCGCTATATGCAAACAAAATGGTTAAATCCCAGTCTCAATCCCAGTGGAGTCGCCCCAAGGTGGAGAATAACTCCTGAAGTTAGTGGTATCCCAGCTTGCCATGTCGTTGTTCTTGATGTTGATTTCTTTTCATGTCAAAGGCGCTCGCACAGTAGCACTGCAGTGCTGTCAGCGGACGTTTCTCTAACACCCTCTCTCTCTCTCTCTCTCTCTCTCTCTCTCTCTCTCTCTCTCTCTCTCTCTCTCTCTCTCTCTCTCTCTCTCTCTCCCTTTTTTCTATTCCCCTTCCGCCTTCCCCCAGCGTAGGGTAGCCAACCGGACTCTTGACTGCCTAACATCCCTGCCTTCCTTTTATCTCTCTCTCTCATCATGTCGAGAAGCAGAAACCAACAACTATATCTTTCTTCACACGCTCGCTCCGCTCGCGCTGTCCTATCGCACTTCGTTGTCGTCCTTGTCGGCCCACTGTCTTCACCACAGTGACATTTTAGCGCACGCACAAACGTGCATGCATGTGCAGAATCAGTCCACGACAGCGATTACCAGCCTTCGTAACATCTAGTGCCCTAATAGCATTTGTGAACACGCTCCGGTACGCTAGAGTATAGGTGCACCTGTTACAGATCACAGAGCTCCTGCGACGTTATATTCACCACTTTCGCTCAGGCTATGCTCAAACGCGAAGAGCGAATTCGTTGTGGTCGCTTCCAGTGTCTGCGCAGGGGCTGGTCTAGAAAGTCTCTGACGCGGCTCAAACAGGCACTGAGACGTGCGACTCTATGGTTAGAACAGGTGAGAGCCCTGGAGAAAGCAGCGAGAAGGGACTGCACATCTTGCCCAGAAAAGCGACGCGGCGCGAGTGGCGTAACAGCCACAGTAACAAGGAAGGCGCGGGCCCCAACGCAAAGCACAGCGGTCCTCGGCGAAATGCCTTGAGCAGCAATGACAATGCAGCCGCGTAAGTTCACGGCAACTCAGGATAGCAACCGCAGCTCGTGTCCGGAGACGAGCAGCAAACGATGAACGATGCTTTAATTGATAAAGCATCGTTTTTATCTTAGACGGCATTTGTTGTATGAGTGTTGTTTATAGCTTTATGTGTTTACACCGGCTAGAAAAAGTGAGAAATTAACAATCTTTGGGATCTTTTCGAAAGTTTTCTTTCGTGTGCAGAGTCAATTTCTTTAAATTTTACCGTTAGGTGGAATGCAAACAAGTGGCCAAAAATATTTGCTCGAGAAGAAAAGAAAGTGCGTGAAAATAATGCTTAAAATGGCCCCCAAAAAATCTCAGTGCCCTTCCACTCTTTGAAGAAGGATGACCAGCGAAGCTGTGTATGTAGGCCCCTTTAATGTCGAACTGCACTTCCGCCGCGGCTCGGCCCGGCACTCAACTATCTTCGGTATCGGCCCACGAATGGGAAGTGCTTAACGCCTGCTTCACCTCCGCCGCGGGAGGGCCCGGTATTACACTATCTTCGGGATCGGCCCACGTATGGGGAGTGCATAACGCCTGCTTCACCTCCGCCGCGGATCGGCCCGACATTGCACAATCTTCGGAATCGGCCCACGTATGGGGAGTGCACTATCTTCCTGATCAGCCCATGTATCATCATCAGCCTGGTTACGCCCACTGCAGGGCAAAGGCCTCTCCCATACTTCTCCAACTACCCCGGTCATGTACTAATTGTGGTCATGTCGTCCCTGCAAACTTAATCTCATCCGCCCACCTAACTTTCTGCCGCCCCCTGCTACGCTTCCCTTCCCTTGGCATTGTTACGTTTCGCCTACAACGCGCGGTAATGCCGGCGCGGATGCAACGGACGCCGGGGCTTTGTTCAAAACGGCGGACATTTTGGCCTGTTCGACGCCGCCGCAACGCCTACCCGCCAAGCGTGTCCAGGCGTGTTTCAGTGCCACGTGTCTTCGTGTGTGCGTGTGTGTGTGTGTGCCCTCGCTTGTCAAAGCGCGGCAGCCGGGGAGCGGAGTTCCCCGAATGAGGAGCCTGGAGGTCTCTCGGCTCAACCGTTCGCGCCGTCGTGTGTGAGGGTTGGCGATGCGTCACTACACTCGGTTCAGCAGGTCTCTCGGCTCGGACGTGCGCGCCGTCGTGGGCTCATGCTCCGCCGTCCCGTGACCTTCATCCCGTGACCTTCATCCCGTGACCTTCCCTTTTTGGACCGCGGCGCCGGGAGTATAAGAGCAGCTGCCCCCGGACGCCAGAGAGAGGCTCCGATTTGTACTGTTGAGTTACGTGCTCTCCCGTCTCTCCACTTCGGTCGACCTGACCGCCCGCTCTTTTGCTATGTTAGAATAAACAAGTTGTTCTGTTACCAGTCTTCTCTTGCTTTGCCGGGACCTTCGGATGCTTCCAGTGCCCCAGGCCGCCAGGCCAACGCTACCCTTGGGGCTTGCGACCCATTGGCAATAACGGGCGTCAGCACCGAGACTCCAACAACTCGTGCCAGCGGTGCGAATCTAACATCTGGTTGCCAGCGGTGAGATCGCGACAACGGAGGCCAGCAGCGAAGAGATGCGGTTGACTGTATGCTGAGCAGCACAACGACCATCCGGGAGCAGCGCAACGAGCCCTGTGTGATGACTGGTTGCCTGCAGCGGAACGACTGCGCTGAAGTCTTGGCTGCAAGGTTTGGTGAGTGCGGGACTTTCTTCTTCTGAGTTTTGCCAGGCTTTTGTTAGTGTTAGAAACAGAGCTGGTAATTGTGGTTGTCGTTGCTACCGGGTTAGTTTGCGGCAAGACAATAGTAGGCAGTAGAGAAAGCAGCATTCAGAGCAGCCATGGATTTGAAGTCGTTGCGCAAACCGAAATTGCTGGAGCTTGCGAGAGAGTTGGGTCTGGATGTCTCAGACAAACTCAGAAAACCAGAACTGCTAAGGGCTATTCTTGAGTTAGAAGCTGAGGATGACGAGCTGTCGGAATGCCTTGAGACCATTGAGGAGAGGGAGACGGCAAAAAGACAGGAGCGTGAACTTAAAGAACAGAAAGAGAGAGATGAGCGTGAACGAAAAGAACAGAAAGAAAAAGAAGAGCGTGAACACGCTTTGGAAATGAAGCGTCTCGAGTTAGAGATGGAACGCGCTCGTAATGGAAGTCAGGCACACGGTGCAGGAGAACGAGTATTGTTCAAAATGACTGACCTGATGCGGCCGTTTAAGCTTGGAGAGGACATTGGTTTGTTCCTGGTTAACTTTGAGCGAACGTGCGAGAAGCAGGGGTTCTCTCGGGAAACGTGGCCACAGCGCTTGCTCACTTTGCTACCCGGCGAGGCGGCCGACGTAGTCGCTCGCTTGGAGAGAGAGGAGGCAGAGGATTTCGACAAAGTGAAATCGAGTCTGCTAAAAAAGTACCGGCTGTCAGCGGAGGCGTTCCGTCGGAAGTTTCGGGAAAATGAGAAAGGCAGAAGTGAGTCATATACAGAGTTTGCGTACAGGCTTATGTCAAACATGCAGGAGTGGCTCAAAGAAGAGAAAGCGTTTGGTGACCACGAGAAAGTTCTGCAGTGTTTCGGGCTAGAACAGTTTTATAGTCGGTTACCTGAGAACGTGCGATACTGGGTCTTGGATAGGCCAGACGTTAGTACGGTGGCTAGAGCCGCTGAGTTAGCCGAGGAGTTTGTGACGCGTCGGGCTCGTGGAGCTAAGGACGGTCAAAAGGGTGAATTTGGCTCCAAGTTTGAGAGGCCAAAGTTCACGCCCATGAGAGCAAAGGGGGACACACGTAGTTCGGATGCGAGTGAAAGCAGTCCGACCGAACGTAAGGAGACGGCGGCAACCGAAGCCGAACGCAGAAAGCGGTTCGAGACGAGGCAAGCGCGCGTTTGTTATACGTGCCAGAAGCCGGGTCACTTTTCGGCGCAGTGTCCAGAAACAAAAACACAAGTCGTGTTTTTGTCTATATGCAGCACTGACGAGAACATGAAGCTTCTCGAGCCTTACATGCGAGACCTCCTCGTGAACGGGAAAGAGTGCCGAGTGCTTCGCGATTCCGCAGCTACAATGGATGTAGTTCACCCCTCTTACGTAGAACCCGATATGTTCACGGGCGAGTGCGCATGGATCAAGCAAGCAGTGGAAGCTCATAGCGTGTGTCTGCCGGTAGCAAAAGTGCTTATTGAAGGACCTTTCGGAGCACTTGAGACGGAGGCCGCAGTGTCATCTATGCTGCCCCCCCAGTACCCGTACCTATTTTCGAACAGGTCCGATCACCTCCTGCGCGAGAAGGGGCTCTTGTTTGGTGAGGCTAGCGTTCAGGCCTTAACCAGATCGAAGGTTCGGGAGCTCGCTGCAAAGGCGGTAGTTGCGGGGCCGACGTTGTTGAACGATGAAAAAGGGTCAGAGGCGCAGCAAGCTGGTATTCAGAGCACGCCCGAACTGAATAAAATTGAGCCTGTAGCGTTAAAGGCACCAGATACTGGAGAGGAAAATCCCGACACGGGAAAGTTAGAAGAGCTGTCTCCAGATTTGCTCATCGCGCCTACGTCAGACGGACTTAACAGGTTACTAAAAGTCAGCCGGTCGGCTTTGATAGCCGAGCAAAAGAAGGATGGCAGCCTAGAAAACATACGCTGCATTATCAAGGAAGGTATCGCCAAGAAAAATGCTCGCTTTGTGGAAAGAGGTGGGGTCCTGTACCGGAAGTATCTAGACCGCAGGGGAGTGGAGTTCGATCAGCTGATCGTGCCTCAATGCTATCGTCAGGATCTGTTGCGCTTGTCGCATGGGGGTTCGTGGTCCGGACACCTAGGAGTTAAGAAAACTAAGGACCGTCTCTTGCAGGAGTACTATTGGCCAGGGTGTTTTCGGGACGCAGACCACTTTGTGAAGACATGCGACACCTGTCAGCGGGTGGGCAAGCCAGGGGACAAATCGAGGGCGCCGTTGAAGTTGGTACCTATCATTACGGAGCCTTTTAGACGGCTCGTTATTGATACAGTGGGACCTCTGCCGGTAACAGCCACGGGGTACCGACACATTTTGACTGTGATCTGCCCAGCGACAAAGTTCCCTGAAGCAGTGCCGCTTAAAGAACTCAGCTCAGTTGAGATAGTCAATGCACTACTGTCCATATTTGCGCGAGTTGGTTTTCCTGCAGAAATCCAGTCAGATCAGGGTACAGTGTTTACTAGCGCTTTGACGACAGCCTTTCTCGAAAGGTGCGGGGTAAGGCTGTTACACAGCTCAGTGCACCACCCCCAGTCGAATTCCGTGGAGAAGCTCCACTCCGTCATGAAGCGCGTGTTGAGAGCATTGTGTTTTGAACATCAAACTGACTGGGAGCTGTGTCTGCCTGGAGTGATGTTTGCTTTAAGAACCGCGCCGCATGCGGCTACGGGGTTCTCGCCAGCTGAGCTGGTGTACGGTCGCTCGCTGCGATCTCCGCTTCGCATGCTTCGAGAATCATGGGAAGGCAGGGGCGACGACCCAGTCGTGGTAGAGTACGTGCTTAAGCTCCTCGAACGCTTAAGAAGGGCACAGGAGTTGTCAGGTGAAGCAATGGCAGAGGCCCAGCAGAGGGCCAAGGTTTATTATGATCGGACAGCCAGGGCCCGTCGTTTTGAGGTGGGCGATGAGGTCATGATATTGCGCACATCGCTAAAGAACAAACTCGACGTGCAGTGGGAGGGCCCAGCACGGATTGTTCAAAAACTGTCGGACGTTAACTACGTGGTGAGTCTGCCAGGAAAGCGGAAAGCACAGCAAGTTTACCACTGTAATCTGCTCAAACCCTATAAGCAACGGGAAGCAGTGGTGTGCATGATGGTAAACGTGCCCGAAGAGCTTCCGGTCGAGCTTCCGGGACTAGGCTCAGTGACAAACAGGAAAGACACCGATCAAGTCATTAGTGACTTAATAAGTAAAGCATCGCTGTCGCCTGAGCAGAAAACCGAACTACACCAGCTCTTACAAGAGTTTCAAGGTCTGTTCTCTGAGAGGCCTGGTAGGACTTCTGTCCTTACTCATGACATAGAACTTACCTCCCCAGAGCCAGTACGATCCAAGGCGTACCGGGTGTCACCCCGCCAGAGCGATATTATGGAGGCTGAGGTAAAGAAAATGCTACAGCTCGGTGTTATTGAAGCGGGTGAGAGTGATTATACCTCCCCTTTGATTTTAGTTGAGGTACCGGGCAAGGAACCTCGTCCTTGCGTCGACTACCGCAGGCTTAATTCCATCACTAAGGATCAAATTTACCCGATCCCTAACATCGAGGAGCGCCTTGAGAGAGTGAGTAGCGCTCAGTTTATTTCCACCCTAGATCTTGTCAGGGGTTATTGGCAGGTTCCACTTACAGAAGAGGCTAGTAGGTATGCGGCGTTCATTTCACCAATGGGGACATTCCGTCCTAAAGTTTTGAGTTTTGGTTTGAAGAACGCGCCATACTGCTTTTCAAGCCTCATGGATAAAGTGTTGCGGGGACAGCAAGAATTCGCTTTACCGTATCTAGACGACGTAGCGATATTCTCCGCATCCTGGCCTGAGCATATGGCCCACTTGCGGGCAGTGCTAACCCGCCTGCGCGATGCGGGCTTGACAGTCAAGGCTCCCAAGTGCCAGTTAGCACAGGCCGAGGTTGTCTACCTCGGACACGTGATTGGTCGGGGTCGTCGCCGCCCCTCTGAAATAAAGGTGGCCGCTGTGCGAGACTTCCCGCAACCGCGCACGAAGACCGATATTCGGTCGTTCTTAGGTGTCGCCGGCTACTATCAGAGGTACATCCCCAGGTACTCTGATATCGCGGCTCCCTTGACGGATGCTCTAAGAAAGACAGAGCCGCAAACAGTCGTCTGGGATGAGACGAAGGAAAGAGCTTTTAGCGCCCTAACAAGCCAGCCTGTGCTACGATCGCCCGACTACACAAAAGGGTTCGTTGTTCAGTGTGATGCTAGTGAGCGAGGCATGGGCGTTGTACTGTGCCAACGGGAAAATGGAGAAGTAGAACACCCCGTCCTGTATGCTAGTCGTAAGCTGACCAGTCGTGAGCAGGCATATAGCGCCACCGAGAAAGAGTGTGCGTGTATTGTGTGGGCCGTTCAGAAATTGTCATGTTACCTAGCTGGCTCGAGGTTTATCATTGAAACGGATCACTGCCCTCTCCAATGGCTGCAGACCATCTCTCCCAAAAATGGCCGCCTCCTGCGCTGGAGCCTCGCTTTGCAACAATATTCCTTTGAGGTGCGTTACAAAAAGGGGAGTCTCAACGGTAACGCCGATGGCTTAAGTCGAAGCCCCTAACGTGGGAATCAGCCTCAAAATTGCTTGTTACTGATGTTTTTCTTCCTGAGGCAGGATTTTTTTTTAACTTATTGCTTTTGTGTAGTGTTTCAAAGTGATGATGTGCTTTTTAGTGCAATTTTTCCGATTTGTGGACGCGTTCTGAGTGCTGCTAAACTACTGTAAGGAACTAGGCAGCAGTATAAAAGGGGAAAGAGCCTGGCAGGGCTTAGTGAGGGTTGTGCCGTGCTTGCTGACTGAGCGGTTGACTTTCAGGCGTGGTTCTAACGCTTGCCGGAAACGAGAACAAAAATGTCAACTCTCCCGAAGTCACTTTGCAGTGTCCTGTGTGCACCTGAACGTGAGAACGAGGGCTTCTCTGTGCGCTGCGCTCAAGAAACGCCAAAGGACGCCCGACTTCGGTTATGAGCATCATCGAGCGACATCCCTCCGGACAGCGGATGCAGTCCCCTGACCATCGGGATCTCCTTCCCCCGGCGGGGCGGTCTGTTACGTTTCGCCTACAACGCGCGGTAATGCCGGCGCGGATGCAACGGACGCCGGGGCTTTGTTCAAAACGGCGGACATTTTGGCCTGTTCGACGCCGCCGCAACGCCTACCCGCCAAGCGTGTCCAGGCGTGTTTCAGTGCCACGTGTCTTCGTGTGTGCGTGTGTGTGTGTGTGCCCTCGCTTGTCAAAGCGCGGCAGCCGGGGAGCGGAGTTCCCCGAATGAGGAGCCTGGAGGTCTCTCGGCTCAACCGTTCGCGCCGTCGTGTGTGAGGGTTGGCGATGCGTCACTACACTCGGTTCAGCAGGTCTCTCGGCTCGGACGTGCGCGCCGTCGTGGGCTCATGCTCCGCTGTCCCGTGACCTTCATCCCGTGACCTTCCCTTTTTGGACCGCGGCGCCGGGAGTATAAGAGCAGCTGCCCCCGGACGCCAGAGAGAGGCTCCGATTTGTACTGTTGAGTTACGTGCTCTCCCGTCTCTCCACTTCGGTCGACCTGACCGCCCGCTCTTTTGCTATGTTAGAATAAACAAGTTGTTCTGTTACCAGTCTTCTCTTGCTTTGCCGGGACCTTCGGATGCTTCCAGTGCCCCAGGCCGCCAGGCCAACGCTACCCTTGGGGCTTGCGACCCATTGGCAATAACGGGCGTCAGCACCGAGACTCCAACAACTCGTGCCAGCGGTGCGAATCTAACAGCATCCAGTCCGTAACTCTTAATGACCATCGGTTATATTCCCTCCCCATTACATGTCCTGCCCATGCCCATTTTTTTTTTTATTTCAACTAAGACGTCATTAACTCACGTTTGTTCCCTCACCCAATCTACTCTTTTTTTATCCTTTAACGTTACCCCATTATTATTCTTTCCATAGCTCGTTGCGTCGTCCTCAATTTAAGTAGAACCCTTTTCGTAAGCCTCCAGGTTTCTGCCCCGTAAGTGAGTACTGGTAAGACACAGCTGGGGGGTTATACACTTTTCTCTTGAGGGGTAATGGCAACCTGCTGTTCATGATCTGAGAATGCCTCCCAAACGCACCCCAGCCCATTCTTATTCGTCTGATTATTTCATTCTCATGATCCGGATCCGCGGTCATGGTCCAGCCCATGTAAGGGGAGTGCTTAACACCTCCTACACCTCCACCGAGGGTCGGCCCGGCATTGCACTATCTTGGGGATCGTCCCACGAATGGGGAGTGCTTAACGCCTGCTTCACCTCTGCCGCGGGTGCGCCTGGTATTTCACTATCTTCGGGATCGGCCCACGTATGGGGAGTGCATAACGCCTGATTCACCTCCGCCGCGGGTCGGCCCGTCATTGCACTGTGTTCGGGATTGGCCCACATATGGGGAGTGCTTAACGCCTGCTTCACTTCCACTGCGGGTCGGCCCGGCATTGCACTACCTTTGGGATCGGCCCACGTATGGGGAGTGCACTATCTTCCTGATCAGCCCGTGTATCATCATCATCATCAGCCTGGTTACGCCCACTGCAGGGCAAAGGCCTCTCCCATACTTCTCCAACTACCCCGGTCATGTACTAATTGTGGTCATGTCGTCCCTGCAAACCTAATCTCATCCGCCCACCTAACTTTCTGCCGCCCCCTGCTACGCTTCCCTTCCCTTGGCATCCAGTCCGTAACTCTTAATGACCATCGGTTATATTCCCTCCTCATTACATGTCCTGCCCATGCCCATTTATTTTTCTTGATTTCAACTAAGACGTCATTAACTCGCGTTTGTTCCCTCACCCAATCTACTCTTTTCTTATCCTTTAACGTTACCCCATTATTATTCTTTCCCTAGCTCGTTGAGTCGTCCTCAATTTAAGTAGAACCCTTTTCGTGAGCCTCCAGGTTTCTGCCCCGTAAGTGAGTACTGGTAAGACACAGCTGGGGGGTTATACACTTATCTCTTGAGGGGTAATGGCAACCTGCTGTTCATGATCTGAGAATGCCTCCCAAACGCACCCCAGCCCATTCTTATTCGTCTGATTATTTCATTCTCATGATCCGGACCCGCGGTCATGGTCCAGCCCATGTATGGGGAGTGTTTAACACCTCCTACACCTCCACCGAGGGTCGGCCCGGCATTTAACTATCTTCGGGACCGGCCCACGAATGGGGAGTGCTTAACGCCTGCTTCACCTCCGCCGCAGGTGGGCCCGGCATTGCACTGTCTTCGGGATTGGCCCACGTATGGGGAGTGCTTAACCACTGATTCACTTCCGCCGCGGGTCGGCCCGACATTGCAGTGTCTTCGGGATCGGTCCACGTATGGTGAGTTTTTTGCTTACAACGACACGAAAATTTCCTTGGACGGTAGAGGTATGTAGCTTCGCTGTAAAATAGTGTATAGTTCCTTATGTTTCGCTGCAAATTACATGTAGGGAGGTGGTTCAAGTAAAGACATAAAATTTGGCGCATAAGTTAGCCAAAAGAATCAGCATTTATTTCCGAAGGTTTAGTCAAAACACTTGTTTTAGCCAAGGCAATAATTTTTTAAGATGAGCAGTCGCGAATCTAACCGGCGTCTTTCGGGAATGGTTCTTTCCGGAATGGTCGCGTGGTACGCAGCGTTGCTGCAACAGGGGCAACCAATGCCAGGTTTTTCCTTTTTCTTTTTTTTTTTTTTTTTTTGTGGGCTGTGTCGGGTGAGCTTGATTGCTTCAAGGCGCACTCTTGGAAGGCTCAACGTAGGATTGTGGTTCGGCGTACGCACTCGGACTTCATGTCTTGGGTCTCGCTGGACAACTGAAGCTTCTGTGTTGAAAATCCCCTGCGCGTCGCTCACTGGCACTGGCGCAGGACGTTCTCTTACGTGCAGAGCTTGCAAGCAGGGGCGTAGCCAGGGGGGGGGGGGGGGGGGGGGGGCTTATGGGGCTTCAGCCCCCCTCGAAATTTTTTCGTGCTGTCCATGCATCGCCGACAAAAGTAACCCCCGGTGTCGGAAATCATTCTGGATTTTGTCTAGAGCGTCTTTTTCACGCTCTAAAAGCCATTTCACCGCGAAAATTGCGAACTCGGACTGAATTTCGCGGCGACACCCATGCACCGGGAGTCACATAACGCAAGCAGCCCCATCCGAGCACAAAGTTTCAAGGATGTTTTCTTGGCGAACGGGCTCGCCGCGGCATCTCGCGGAGGCCGCGGAATCTACACTCTGTCATGGAATTTACGGAGCGCGTGGATATCAATTCCGAAACTTTATGTGTATAAAGTTCTCATAAAGTTTTGATGTGAAAGGCGCAGTGACATTTCCAAAGGTGTGCTTTAGATTTTCAATCGCGGAACTTTGTAAGTTTAATGCTCCCATAAATATTTGACGCCAAAGGTGCATTGACTTTTCCAAAGTCGCACATCGGGCCATACAACGAGACAAGCCAAATCAACACGCTATCAGACAAGTTGACAGAGTCCGCAGCGAGGCCGGATGAGACAAAGCGTTGTGGTGGTTCATTCGTGCCGTCATGTCACATAAAAAAAATATCAACATTTTTTTTCACCTGCGCCAAAGCATCCAGTGATGACACTAAAGCCAGCCAAGGCAACTACGTTCTTATTTATTTTTTCTACTTTGACTTTTAATCGCGAGGACACATTCAGCCTCTTGAATTTTTTTGTTCTCGAGCCAGCCAGAGCGCATGCGTTTTTCTCGCGTTGACCCGACCACCGCGCGGCGCACTTCGGTGGGCGTTCGGTTTTCTCTGGCCGAGTGCATTTTCGCCCGGCAGAGCTTTGGACGCTATCTAGCTAGCCGACGAGAAAAAGAAACAATGGTCGCTAGCCACCATCACTGTGGGGACTCGACGGATTGCAGCGCGTTCGCTTGAGCGCAACCTCTCCAGAAAGTCTTGTCTCGCCGAGCAGTATGCGCATGGTTCTTGAGGACCAAGCGTGTCGTGTTTTCTTCGATATTCCTTTAATAGCCATATTAGTTGCTCAAAGTAGGCATTCGATTGTGACCAACATACCTTGCGTTTTTTTTTTCATTACGGTGCCCCCGCTCCACAAAAGGAAAAAAAGAAGCGTTGTGGTAGTGCAGCGAATTGTCGCATGGTGAAAGTGGTATTTTGTTACTTCTTTTGAGGAAAGTAGTGGGCTATGGGACGCTTCAGCTGCCGGATACTCTTATTATATTATTGCGACAGCAATTATATGGACGCTCTATGCGCACTCCTGCCGTCGCCGTCGCCCTCATATTCCGCATAAAGTCCAAGTGCGATAACATCGTGACCCCGCGCCGCATGCTGTATGTGCGAGTGAAAGCGTGTGGGGGGTGGGGGGGCCGACGATAGTGGCTGTCTTGTGTGCGCAAGGGAGAAAAGTGAGGAGCAAGCACGCCGCCTTCCGTCGCGCGCGATACATCGGGGGGAGTGGATGGAATGGGGGCAGAATTTAGGATTCTGTGAATCTGTGATTGCGCAACATGTTTATTTGGCTTGTTTGACGCATTATATACCGTTACTTTTTCTTAGATACGTAGATTTATTGGAGACTTACTTATACGTATGTTTAAATGTCTTGTTGCGAGATTTTGTGTATACGTGCAGTGAACTTCGTTTCCAGTGGCACTTTTTTGCCCTTTATCAAGCTGTATCTTCGCATTTGTATATTCCATTGTATATTCGCAATTCTAATGTACGAAGGCGAGTCAAATTAAAGTGAGCCTACCCACTCCGCGCAATTATGGTTCTGTTCATTATCTGCAAGGCCTGCGCATAGCACACAGGCATCTCTCATTTACAACAGTGACCCGCAGGTGTGAGGATAAATGTTCTTTAATGCTCTCATACACTAGGTTGAACATGGTTGCGTGCCGTAATGGACTGTCCAGAAGTTGAGCAGCGTGGTGCCGTCAGGTTTTTGACAGCTCAAGGTGTTTCCCAAGAAGAAATTAGTCGTCGTATGGCTGCCGTGTACATGCAACTTTGCATTTCATTGGCCACTGTGAAGCGTTGGAACAAACGGTTCAAAGAAGGACGTGAAAGTTGCAAAAGCGATCCCAGACCGGACCAAAGCCATCGTGCACCCCTAACAATATTGCAAAGGTTGATGAGCTGATGAGACAAGAACGGAGGATAAGCATCGATAAACTGGCAGAGTGTGTGAACATCAGTCACGGTTTGGTTCGCGCCATAATTCATGAACATCTCAGTTATCGGCTCTTGTGTGCGCAATGGAGGCGCAAGATTTTGAACCACCGCCAGAATAAGGAGAAGATCGGCGCTGCCTTTACTCATCTGATCCGGTATCACAATAAAGGTGACAATTTCTTGTCTGCAATTGTGATCAGAGACGAACCATCATGTCACTACTACGAGCCTGAAACACGACGGCAAAGCTTACAATGGAAACATTCAAATTCACCTCCCCCAAAGAAAGCAAAGGCAGTCATTTCCGCCAGAAAGGTGCTGTTGAGTTTTATTTTTCGATCGTCAGGGGCCATTACTGATAGAATTTCCTAAACCTTGAGAGACTATCAATTGATTACGATATTGTGAAACGCCGGATCGGCTGCGTGTCGCAATCAAGAACAAACTACGTGGAAAATTGACGAATGGGGTCATCTTGTTCCACGACAATGCCCGTTCCCACGTCGCTGATGTGGTTAATACAAAACTGGCAAAGTTCAAGCGGGAAACGCTGCAACATCCGCCACACAGCTCAGACCTGACGCCTTTATATTTTTCATATCAGCGGCATGCACTGCTCTGCTGGCTTCGCACTGATGTAGTTCTAAAGTTCGTGTTATATATTCTTTACTTATTAAACAGACAAAATACATGGAAGCATTGACATCAGTTATGTTGGGCACAATGTTTGGCACATACGAGCTTATTCTTTTGTGAAAAAATACATAGTTTACTTGTATTGACAGTGCTTAGCGTTCAACAATTCGTTTGCAGTATCTTTGGCAATGGCAATGCAGTTATTATTCGTGTGTTTGATCCCTAGGCAAATTGTTTAAGAGGAAGCTTTAGGTCGAGCCCAACTCCGACGCGGGCTATACGGATACATGTAAAACGCAGAAACGATTTTCTGAGATAACTCCTGAATAGCTTTTAATGAAATTTGTTGCATTTGGGAGAGTAAGTTAAATTCTAGTGTCTGTTGGAAGCGGAATTTCGATTTAGGGCCTGAACTCTGTTTCAAATATTTTTAAAAATTCCAAAGTTCGAAAAAAAAATAGGAGCACGAAGTTTACAAATTAATAGCTCTGCATCAAGAAAAGATATCATGGTTCTGTAAACGGCATCCATTACACCATTCAAAGAGGACAAATTCTATGTCAATTTGTATCTTACGTGAATTGGTCATGTTATGTACAAGGATTCTGCAAAAGCCGTATTTCCATAACACTTAATTTTTTGAGTCTCATGTGTAACATATCAATTTTGTCCGCTGTAGATGTACTATTATGTGCAATTCACAGCATTGTGATATCAATTTTCATTGCTGATTTACAGAGTTGTAAACTTAATTGCTTCGTTTTGTGAAAATTTTCGAATTTTGCCACTTTTCAATAAAATATTGACGACCTAAATAGAAAATTCGAAACAAACAGTGACTAGAATTTAGGTTTTTCTTTTAAATGCAACAAACCTCGTCAAATTTGATGCAGTGGTTGCCGAGAAAAACGAATTCTCCTTCTACATGTATTTGGATAGGAGCATCTGACCTAATGTTTCCTCTTAAGGAGGAGGCCCACCTGCAACGTGAGCCCCCCCCGAACGAGATTTCTGGCTACGCCACTGCTTGCAAGGGTGCATGGACTACGCTGCACCGAGTTAACCAGCGCCTCCTAGAACTTGTTCTAGGTGGCTTTGAGTTAACACAGTCTTATCTGCCCAGTAATCATTTTTCCAGAGATGTGCAGTGGAAGTACACACCGATGAACAAGGAGTGATGCGGCCGTGTTTCGGCGACTCTGCACAGTGAGTCAGTGATACAGAAAATAAAGCAATATCACGGCAACTAACGAGTTTTCGGTCGTGATATCAGCGCAGCGAGGTAGTGGAATAGCTACAGCAGTGCCGGTGTGGGTACATATTCTTGATGCCGAGAGGTGTACGCACTACCCAAGTTTCTTCCTCTGAGCAGCAGGCTCGAGATTCATTCCGTGTCGGGGCACAGAATCTGATTATTTCCAGATAAAAAACAACTGACAGAAGTCCTAGTAATGTTCTAATTCACGGAGGTACAGAAAAGGCTGCATTCTGAAGTTGTGCCAGATGCCCAGGCTCATTTATATATTGATGGTTGTGCTTGCCCAGATTACAAAATTGGTTCACAAAAGAGCACGAGAGCTGAGATTGGCAAATTCTGAATTCCTCAATAACTACACCATATACTTCTGCTTTTTGGCATTGAAGAAAAGCACACCATTATATAATTTCATTTTTGCTTTCACTGCGGTGGTACAAATGCAAGCAGGCCTTAGGGGCTAGAAAAAACATTTTGATAGCAGCTGTTCCTTAACTGAAGAAAGGCTCACCACTAACATAGACTGCTTTTGTGTGAGGGTCTCGTCAAATTTGCCTCGACTTTCTCATCCCATTAACGAAAAGCTCCATTGCTTGCAGCTCTTGGCTCTCCATTGAGAAGGCTTCATTTTGTCGTTTACCACTGATGGGACATCTAGTTGCACTGCCTGAACTGATTAACTTCTGATCGAGAGTTTGAAGATGATGCTTCAGACAACTCATTTGCTTTGCTACAGATGACGACGGGCGGACGCTTCTTTTTTTTTAGATCTCACAATTTGCAAAAGTAAGTGGATGTCAGAACTAAATCTACTTATGGCTGCTCCTTTGCTACATATAATGTGAATTCGCCTAGGTTGGCTTTCATCTCGCTACGGCAAACCTGCAGCATGAAGTGCATGAGCTAGCCAGCACGCGCTATATGTTCCCACTAACAGCTCCAAAAACCTAGAGTGCGGCAAGCGCAAAAGCAGTGCGACAGCTTCCACTCAGTAAAAGAGCAAAAGACCAGCTTTCATGGCCGGAAAATGAGCATCCCAAAAGCATAAAGGAGGGAAAGGTCTAAGCATTGCGCAACATAATAGAAGCACGAGTTGGCCCAAAACGTTACCTTCATGTCGGAGTGCGCGATGTAGGTTTTAGTGCCCCCGCTCTGTAGCCAGCAAGTAAGGTGTTTCAGCCCTCCCCCTGCTGTCCTTCTCGTCCTCCAGCCTTTCTGCCCCCGTCACTTTCCCTATGCAGAGTAGCATGTAGGCTCCTACCAGATTTGCAAGTAACGAATTTCATGCAATTAATTAATTGTAATCCATTACAATTTTCGGTAATATTGTAATTTAATGATTACTTTGTTTACACAGTAACACTCCCTGTAATTCAATTACATTTTTCAGTAACCAATTACACGTAACATTACTTTATTGACGAGACAAGCTGTAACAGTCTGGTGCAATAGCCTGGTTCCATGTGAATAAAAATGCAGCCACTTGGTTCCACTTCTGAAGCCTGGTAAATGGCTGTTAGATTTGTCATCGTACCACCCTATCGCTGTGGCCACTTGCATCGGAAATGTAATCGAAAGAATGGTTTTGACGCGCCTAGAATGGTACCTGGAAAATTATGTGTACCCAGATGCCATGGTTCGCTTCCGGCGTGGCCACACATCCATAGATGATGTCATAGATTTGGTCACGTTTTGTTCAACATCAAAAACATCTGAAACGACTCACTGCGGCATTCTTCCTTGACATCAAAGGCACCTACGACAATGTAGCACATTATGCCATTATAGAGGCTTTGATTGAAGCCGGAATCGATGGCCGCAATTTTCAGTGGCTCTGCAGGTATTTGACCGACAGACATTTCTTCGTGATGACTGAGGATGGCACCACGATTCGCCAGCAAATATTCCATGGAGTACCGCAAGGCGGGGTGTTGAAACGACACTATTCAACTTAATGCTCGTTGGCCTTGTCTGACGCTTTCCCAAAACAGTTCAAGTATCAATCTAGGCTGGTGACATCTGCATCTGGGCCTCTGCTGTAGCACAACTGCAGGTACAAGCAATGTTACAAAAGGCAGCTATATTAACATTGATGTACTTGGGAATACAGAAGTTAGAGCAGTCTTCAGCGAAATGCTGCGTGTTGCAATCACTCGGACGGCAACGAGGCCTTACTCTGTACGTGTCAGTGGGCAAGCAATAGCAAACGCACGGCAACACCGCTTTTTAGGGGTAATTATCGACCATGACCTACCATTGAGTCCGCACGTTTCGTACCTAAAGCGGAGGTTAACGACAATAACACACTCCTCAAATTTCTCGCTGGAAAGTCATGGGGCACATCGGCGCGGTCAATGCTGCAGCTTTATAATGCCTTGTTCCTCGGTTGCACAAGACACAGCCTCTATGTGCTAGGCAACACCTGCAAAACAAACCTGCGTGCACTCCAAGGACTACAAGCTCAAGCCCTAAGGACGTGTCTCGGCCTTCCGAAGTGTGCGTCTACAGCGGCAACGATTGTCGTAGCTCGAGATCACCCAATATCAACGTACTCGGCCACCGATGCTCTCAGGGCGCATATTCGGCACGTTGCCCAATTAAAGAGGATGGTGCCTTTAGTGGAACCGACTACTCTCCACTAGGGAAACAAAAACTAAACACACCAGAAGCCACTGAAGAGTCAAATATCACAAACATTGCCGAATTTTTGCATACAAGCAAAGAAATTAAGGCACAGAAGAGAGTCAGAGGACACTCCAAAAACCCCACAGCTTTGTACAAAAGTGAAAGGACACATAAGAGTTCAAGAACATGCACAGAGGTTGACAGTTTTGCAGCTGCAAGACCCTATGTACTTACACATAATTGCATAACAGAACACAACTAATGGAGCCCATAACAGAGCACAGATCATGCACTCATGCATGCCCTTTCACAAAGATGTTCCACATGCTAGGTCTCTATGCTATACTGATAATCTAGTGCACATTGAACATTGTGCGAAATCCTTCCAAGTGGTGACATGAGCAGTGTCTAAGTGTACATAAAAAAAACATGCAAGAAGCATTCTGGCATGAATGCAACACAACTTTATTGTGCAGCTGTTAAAGGCACACCTCTGGACGGATGATGCCAGAATGGCAACCAGGTAACAGGTCTATAAAAATCTCAGTTGTAAAGACCTCAGATATACAAGACACGTGAGCTAACAAATGAAAATTCAAGCACAAATGTAAAAAGAGAATGGCTGTATAGTGCCTTGAAAGCATACTTCCAGTCTGTTTCATCTGCAATGCAACAGCATCTTCAAGCATTGTGAGATCTGTTTCTAGTGCAGTGGCTCTAATTGCAGTCAAAATTCTGTTGATGTTATTAAGGTATGACTAAACAATAAAATGTATGTGCATTACAGAACTATATGCCACTCTTCAGACATGTTATGCCACATGCCAGCAATACAGCAGAGAAACAGTTCAGGACAGTAAAAAATAAGGCACAATGTACCTAAACCACAACCAAAAGTGCCTGGTTGCTATTCACGAAGTAGCTACCTTGCACTAAGAGTCACAGATACAGTCAAAGTAACACAACTGTGTGCCATGATGTTCCTACAACTTGAATGGTATCTTGGTGAACTTGGTGAATGGTATCTAATCAACTCAGAAGGCCACTTTTCATCAGTGTTAAGCTAAAGTTTTTCACTGAGACGGGGTTCTATAGCATGTAATGAAACATCTATCTTTGCACATAATTATGTGGCAACTGCACGAATTCTACCTGCAACAATTCTTTTACCTAGAATTCTCAACTGGCAAACTTTGAAACAAATGGAAGTGGCACAGAACTTGAGCAACATTTGACCAATAATACCAAGCTTTCTACAAATGCCACTTGTAAATCCAGGTGCGGAAGAGAGATCCTCAAGTGAACACAAAATAAAGGCGCCCAAATTAATTCTATCATACAAAGCCCTCTTACATACATCACATTACTCAATTTTTTCCCCAGAATATAGTTCATCTGAATGAGCGCATGCATCATGTTGTAGCAAGAGAATATCTACACAAAGTATAAAAAACATGCTTCATTCTTGAAATGAAAACCCCTCAAAAGTACATCATGGATCTCTAAAAAAATAGACTGCACTTGGTCATCATACAAATTTACACCAAAATTCTGCATGGCACATAATCAGTAGCAGATGATGATGTAAAATGTGTTGCACCTCTACACAAAAATTCATTTCAATTATCTGTGGTGTCAGTAAACACAGTCTTACCACAAGATATATTTTACAGGGCAAAACAATATTTTCAACTATTACAAGCACAAGTGTTTAATGCTTCAGCTTACAGAATATCATATATATGAATATCCACAACTACAACATACATGGAAATTCATAGGTTTCTAGATGAAGAAAAATTATTACTCGCAGAAACATTATTATGCCAGAAGCATATTACTCTTGGTTATTACCTCCTCTGTTATGTTTCATTTGAATACCTGAGCACTCGTCAAATGACAAAGTGTTGCTGTTGCACCATGTTATCACCTTGGTATCAAAATGTGCATTTAATCTATGAATACAAAAATACAGCTACAATCACACATAGCCAAAACCTACAATGCATTTGATCTTTGCTCACAGGCAGCACCCTGTGTGAAATTCTGCAGAATGCATTTCATAAAACTACACACATAATGACCATGTGAGCACCGATGATCACTCGCACTACCTTATCATATCATTCTAGTCACAAAAAAAAAGGGGGGGCCTCACACTTGCAAAAATCAGGCTGCTCGCAGGTACTCTATTGTATTAAGTATATGCTTCATATCTGCCACACTTTCTCATTCCTGTGCCATCATATGCCCTGCTCAATGGAGCACCGATCTACTGCGTACTGCAAACAAGCATATCACACTAAATTGCAGCACCGTCGCCTGAAGTTACATGGAAATATCCAAAACAGGCAGCACATCATTTGTTAAGCCAGATTTCTAACTTTGCATGCAAACTGGCAAGCTTATCAAAAGATGTGCACATTAATTTTTTTTTTTGTCATTATTCATGCAAGGCATCAACAATAACCACAGAAACTGTTGTGTAACAAGCAAAGAGCTGTGTATTTCACCTTATTGCAACATTTAAATTACTAACAAATCAAAATATGTATTCATGGAAATAAATGTGCTTAAAATTCTGGGGTTTTGAGTGCCAAAGCCATGATCTGATCATGAGGCATGCCGTAGTGGGGGATTCCACATTAATTTTGATCACCTGGGGTTCTTTAATGTGCACCCAATGCACGATACATGAGCATTTTTTGAGTTCCACTCTTACAAGAATGTGGTTACCACATCTGGGATTGAACCCGGAAATCATATCTGCTTTAATGGCATATAATTATAAGAAAAGTTGACAATTATACTCCTGTTTTTCTTGTCTTACTGCAGCATTCAATATTACATATTAGTAACACGACAGAAGTATCAGTAACAGGAATGGTATGTGATTTCACTGGTAAGCCACTGGCAAACAAAAGAGCAACAGTCAAATATTAGTGTGCTCTGCCTGGAACTGGATGCAGATGATATGCTGTATGGTGAGTGATGTGTGTGTAATGTTTCAGGTGGCATCACCGGTTATAAAAAAGTGGCAAGATGCCTGTGTTCACTCAACACATGCGCACACATGCACAAACACGCGCACTCACACACACAAAAAAAAGGACATTTCACCCTTTGCATAAGGGAAACTATCCACATACTGTAATAATAAGCAAGGAGCAAAATCAACAAACAGCTTTAAAATGGAATGCACAACACAAAGAACTGCATCTGATGTAAAACAATGCTGCTAAGGCAGCTATCTCTGAGATTACTCATTTGGCCAACAAAATGTTGTCAAGTTAAATGCCTAGATGCAGTATTAAGGAGCTGCTCTGGTACTTGCCACAGGCATCACAGCTATTAAAATGCCAAATATTAGGCAAATGGACGGAGTTAGCATGGCTCTGGCAAGCACTGTGCAACTTACATTTTCAGGTTTCAAAATACAAGTGACATGAGAAAAAGCCGTGTCACACTGTAAAAAAATGATGAGATTCATCCAAATTGAATTATGGCATGTGCTAAGCATACAACCAGAGCTAAGCACAACACAAAAAGTAGAACACAACTTGAATGCCTTCTTTATGTACGTATACACTCTTAGAAAAATCTACACCCTTTGGGGCTTATCTTGTCCCACAACAAAAATCGTCATCTGTCTTGCCCGCGTTTCCTTTCTTTAACGATGCGAGCTAGGTACTTTCCAGTCACGAACAGCAAGCGCGTTATCTGTGTGACGCAGCATTCTCGACAGGAAAGTATCGAGCGCCGAGTTTTCAAGAAAGGAAACACAAGCAAGGCAGATGACGATTATTGTTGTGGGACAAATATACTCCCCAAAGGGTGCAACCGTTTTAAGAGTGTAGCTACTATACGAGAGGGGACCCAAAAGTATGACAATTGTTTCACTGAGGCAAAAGGGGATTTAATACCGATCCGTGACACAGGCACACCTATTCCACTATCGTCTGCATCGGCTGGCCAAGCAGTGTCCTTGTGTAAAGTTTCACCAGCTCACTGCATTTTTTTCTTTTGAGCCTCTGTGGCTGTCTGAATCAGTTTTGCGATAGTGGATGTAAAAGAGCAACAGGTGTGCCTCAAGTTCTGTTCCCTTTCGTGAATTTCTTTTATATCCAAGGGCTTGTGCTTTTTTAATTTGTACCACAAGGTCAGACAGCCAATCAGCATTCTTACACTGAAATGCTCAATCAGTCATGTGATGTAGTTCAAAGAAAACACCTCAATCTGTGTAACTCGGACAAATGGCAACAGTCCCATCTGCATAGCACTGAATGTGCAGCACTTTCTGACAAAAATGAGATGACAACGCAGCCTCATTCTCCATATACTCCTCATAGTTTACCCCTTGCAACTCATCTGCAAAAGTGAAAATAATTCAACAGAAGTTTTTTTCAAAATGTGGAAAAGCTAAAGTGAAAACAACAAAAGCACTGAGGGTCATCAGTTTGCAAGAGTTGCTGTACAGTTCTGAACATTGGATACAGCAGTAGGACAAGTCCATTGAATCTCAAAGGAAGTGCTTTGAAGGCGATTAATGTTTGGGAATGTTAGAACTATGCTAACTAAAGAAGAATAATTCTCATTGCTTTGGGTCCTCCCTCGTATCACTGCTACATTAGACATAAACCCAATCAGCATCAACTCCTTATGTTAAAAAATGGCTTTTAAAATCTTAAAATACTTTCAGATGTTTAATTTCTTACTGCTAACACAGTTAATTCACATAGGCCAACTAAAACCGGGTTACTTTGAGACTTTCAACTGCATCAAACTAGCAAAAGGAAATCTCAGTAAACCCATGAAATGGGAACCCACTGAGGCTCTGTTGATAATGAATCAATCACATCCTTGAGCTGTTCAAAGGTCTTTTCAAAGTTGTTGTTCACAAGCACGGTGTCGAAATATCGCTCATATGCTCTTTGAAGTTGGGCACTTTCCTCAATGGTCCTCTTGAGATCTTCATCCTGTGGAAAAACAAATTATAAAGCAGGCTGAGGTCCACAAAACATGCAAATATGAGTGACAGCTTGTAATTGAGGGTCCAGTTAGAGCAGAAGAGTTGTCTCTGATCGACTGTCATTGACTGATTGTTATGGTAATAGCAACATGATTACAATAACATAAACGAGTAACCAAATAAATGCAGTTTGATCAGATTATACCTGAGCCCTCTCTGCTCTGAGGCCAGGGCTCAACCAACTATAGCATCAGAATAGTACTCATACCTACACGTACTAACTACTAACAGCATCTAGTGTCTGTGAAGGAAGAAGCATGCAGCATGCACTGAGTGCAGGATAGAGGTGATTTCAGAATTCAGTGGCCTTGCAATGCAGAGCATGGTGCCTGAACAATGTGCTAGAGTTGGTGATGGTTTCAGCATTCAGTCTCACTGCACTGCACTGCACTGCTTGCACTGTGTGCAGTTGTGTAGCCAGGAATTTTTGGGGGGGAAGGGGAGCAGGTGGGTGTTGTTGCACATCGTTTCATTCTAGGTATCCTGGTACACAAATATTTCAAGGAGGGAGTGGGTTAGGAATGTGCTCGTTGTGCTTTCACCTTGGCTATGCCCCTGACTGTGTGTACATGCACTACACTGCTACACTACATTGCACACACTGCATTCAGGCAATGGCAAACATCCCAAGCTATACATGTGATGTAACTTCACTGTGCCATGAAATCTACTACTGTGCCAGGTTATTGACATGAAACGTTTTGTATTTTTGTATTTGTAGCCACATGTAACAAAAATATGTATAATACTAATACCACTTACACCTTTGCAACCGCACTACCCAGACGCCTTACTCTGGTATCGTTAAGCAGAAAGAAGCCATTACTCGATCATGCATGTGCCGTATGCATAGATGGTACCGCTGTCATGCCACACATGATGTAATCAGAGCTAATTGTAGCCTCACACACAGCATTCAGAAAGGTACAGCTCGGCAGTATGTTTGTTGTTTCGAATAGGAGTTGCCCGATTTGAGAGAGCTCACTCTGGTATAGTAGGTATAATTCATCTAACTCGAACCGGTGCTTATCAGAAGTTTTATGGCCTAGAAGTGTGCAATTTGTTGCATAAATTTCACACTGGCTCAGCTATGGCACCCTTGCGTTCAACACATAGAATCCAGAAATGACTTGAAGAGACTCTGGCAACAAGAAACACGAATACCCAACCCCTTTGACCACAGTGAAAAATGTCTATCTGGGGGAGAACTAGTGCAGGAAATGGAGGCAAATGCAGGCTCCCAAACCATCTACAAGTGTGGCGGGCATGAGCAATATGCAATGTATTAAAATTGGTCTATGGTGCATGATACTGTGATAGGGTTAACCAAGGAATCATGTTGGGAGGCTGGCAGCAATATTCTTAAAACTTCATCAACTTAAATTATGCGGGCTATCATCATTAAACTTGGTGCATTTAACATCCTTGTGCCTGAAATAATTTTTGTGACACCTATGTATCATGCATAATGTAGAAACAGCCTTTCAACTTTTACAGCATCTAATTAAGCTAAACTTTTCCATTAACCACAAGAAGCTTTAACTTCCAATTTTGGTTAAATGGTGACAACATATAAAACACGAAACTCTTCAGTGGAGTTAACTTCATGCGGACATGGACATTTCAAAAATGCTGCAACAAGCGACATTTCAAAATGCTGCAATGCTCAAACAATTACATGTTAATAAAAAAATCCAAAGCATCAAACTAAGCATAACTACTTGTCCGCTTAACTGCACAAAACAAATGTGTGATGAATATGAGAATTAAGCCAAATAAACGCCAAGAAGAACTACGTATGTTCTACACTACGATACATACTCGTCCCTTTAGCTGTCAAAAACAAAAACATGGATGACATCAGAACATAAAAGAGTTAAAACAGAAAGAATTGAAGGTAGATTGGAGACTGTTGCTACTTTCTACACCTACTCACTAATGAATACATACTTTTCCTTTTTGCTGTAAAAAAATGTAAATATATAGGACATAAGAGTTACATCAGAGAATATTGCAACAGAAAACAATTTTGCATTCAACCACAAATGCTGTAATAAAAAAAAGGAATGCTAAAGACAAAAACATCAACAAAACAACATTTTACATACACAGAAAGTGTCTGTCAAACAAACTGAACAATTTATAAAGCATATTTCAAATTTGTTTATTTAATGTTGTTTAAAGGCCCCATGAAAGCCTACAGGCAATTTTCAATTGATTTTTTGGATTTGGCAGGGACAGGAAGATAGCCCCAATAATCGCCCAGTCTGAATAATTCAATGTTAGCAAATACCGTTACTAGGCATAGAATGGCTTAAAGAAGTACCTACTAATGCCCTGCTTAATGATACATTTGCACATCATTTGGCTCGTATCTGCACAAGATTCATGTTGTCTCTGTGCACACCAAACAATTTCATTACACCCTTTGTGATATCTGCCGCTGACAGCTGCAGGCAGTCACTATCTTGGTTGTCAGAGTCGGATTTGTTTTCTGGCTGCGGGATAGCTTGCTGCGCAATTTCTTTTTCCATGGACTCCCTACATGTAGCCCAACCCTGTTGACAGAATGTCGACCCTGACACTTCACAGATTTCAAGTAGGGCCTCTCTTGAACTGTCTTACTGATTATGGCCCCTTTTTTTTTGCAAGCAACAAAGTTGCAGGCTTTCTTCCTTTTTTCACAACACTTGACAGTAGTGAGGCAGAAGAGACGGCACCACAGCACCAAGGGCACAAATCGGTGAAAGCCACACAAAGACCTTGCCTCAGAGCATCCATGTGCACAATGGCTAAAACCACAGAAAATCAATAATGCAAAATGAAGCTGGTGTGATAGACAGCACAGTGTTGGAAACAAATGAAGAAAAAGTGATGCAGCATTCCCTGGCAGTGCGACTTACAAGCTCAATAAAAGTGCAAAGACAGGCCACTCAAGGGTGCAAAGCCAAATGCAACATCCTGGTTCCCATGCTCAGCTACTGAATAAGGTCAGCTTAACTGTGCCACTTAAACTCAAAAATCAAACTTTCAGACTTAATCTTGTCAAGAAAACCAGTCATGAAAATGTGCCTGCTTGATGAGAAACCCAATGATCCATTGCATGAGCGTAAAACGTTGATGTCTAAAGTTTAGAAGTAAAAAAAAGAAAACACTTGCAACTGTATTTTAGACATTGAAACACACATTATTGCTATTTCATCGTAGTCTTGTGTTCCACTACTCAAACTGACAGTTGATATATCCAGTGGGGTGGAGATTTGTGTAGAGCCAGAAGTGTACACATGGTGTTCTAACATGTGGAAAGAACCAAAAGAAAATTAAATGTGGCTTGAGCATCTACGGACATGTAGCAAATTATTGTAGAGTTCAGAAGCTGTGCTGCACAAAGTCTCAATGCTATTCTGGGGATTTTGTAGCACTGCAAAGGTAAAAACTTGAACTACATAGACAAAAAGGGCACTGGTGGATGACAACTTATGTTGCCAGGCAAACGCACACAGTATCTTTTTACACTGTGCTTTGAGTTATCACAGCCCAGATTTCAGCAAGACAACTGTTCTCTCATGAAATCTTAACAAAAGAAAGAGCAAATTGCTGTCGCATGGCCAGTGTATCAGCGCTCCTTTAGATGGGCTAAGCAATAAAGAAATTGATATGATTAAAGTTTCATTTAGCTCACAGTTATTACATGTGGACTATATACACCAGGTGTGTTCCAGAGCCATACACAAAAGCTTTCTGTTTTTTTTACACAAGTTATCCAAACAGAAAAAGCAACTACCATGTATATCAGTGTCCTCCGTCGTCTGTGTAGATCTCAAGCTTTTACCTTTGCGACCCTACACAACACAAGAACTATGTTCCAGCTAGCTCGCATACAATCCTTGTTGAACTCAATACTAAGCTGCACATGAGCATGTTACATCTCCTCAACTGTGTCAGCTGCTACATCAGTAAAGCTACAGCACAATGCCATGTCTGTTTACCTTTTTTTTTTTATCTACTCAATTTTTGGTACAGCAGAGCACATCTGTTTCTCAGCTACAGCAAGTGCTATATTTCAACTGGTAGTTTCTAGGTGCCAAATGTGTTTCCTGTGGCAAAATTTGTGATTGCTAGTCTTCTGCAGTTTGTGCTCATAAGGAAAGATCCCACAATTTTTTCAGCTTCACCCTTAATTAATAAACCCAAAGCACATGTAGAAAACACAAAATTTTAATAGTGCAGTGAAACCTTGTTAATTCAGTATTCAATAATTTGAAGATCTGAAGAATTCATATGGCTCGGGAGGCACACAAGCATGCTTCAATGCTGTCAGCAACATTGTGATGCTGCAAGAATGCAATGTACATTGCCAGCACAATCCAAAGCAATATTCTGGAGCACTATAGTTTAGCATTCCAGAACTGAAGCATGTGGAACTGTCTCTGAAGGACATGACTAAACAGGCAACACTACAACGATGTACAAGTAGTGCAGTCATAGAAGCCTCGCAGTCATAGAAGTCTCACGCTCACAGTGCAGTTGTTTTTGATCTGTGATGCTTTCTACAGGATGACCACCATATATTACAACTCGTGGACTTCGGGGTATGTCTAATCATATGTTATTTGGCACTTTTATGCTTCCAGTATGCAACATACTACATTTTGGTACCAAGCACGAGCGGTGTGTTTTGACCACTGGTCACAGAAGCATGTCACTCTGCTCATTCAGAGGCAACTATGTTCAGACCTGCAAAGAGTTCCATTTAATAATTACATAATCTTTTGGAATGTAAAAGTATGAGACACTGTTTCGTCCACTTTCCATGATGCATACATACATCTCTCTTTCATATGTGACACACTATTATTTTGTGGTATACGAGCAGTGAGAGAATTCTCCGTAGCCTTAGTTGCCTGCTATATATGAGACGTAGTATGGTGGCTTTTGCAGGCGATGGCTTGATCCCAGGATGCATGCACTCTCGAATGCTACAGCACCCCCGAGCTTTCCAAGTTCTTAACTGCACCAGCTAAGGATAGTTTATATTTGAACGTTTGGCACACTCAGTGCCTGTTGTTAAAGAACAAGAGCTGCTATACAATATTTCCAAGTGTGTGGCCATGCACTGCACCAATACACAATAAGAAGCTTCGAACCATTGCAGGATGCATCACATCTGGCAGCCTGGTGTGGCCAGAGTCATGACCGAGCCATGTTACGATAAACACACCAAATGCTTCACCTACTTCTGAGCACCGGATTTCGCAGTGTCAGATCATCCCCAATTACAAATGCCAAGTATGCTGACCACATCGAAATGTAAACACAGCCTTAGTCCTTACACATTGAGGTCGAGCAATCACGCACACAAGCAATTGTTCATGCCCATACTAAGATAGACATGGACCAACAATGCGCACCAGGCTTTAGCAGTATACATGAGTACCCTCACCTATAGTGCCAGTACTTATTAGCAGATTGCAGACATGGAACTATTGGCTATGAATTGAGCATTTTTTTAAAAAGACTGGGTTGTGTACGAAACATTGGCTCAGTGGGTTTTCTTTGATATCCAGTAATTTGACAACCCAATAATTCTGCATTACTTTCTGGTCACATGAAACACAAACTAACGAGCATTTAATGTAATATATAGTATTGTGGCTTTTGAGGAAGCCTCATAAGAGAATTTCACGGAACTAAAACATCTGTGAATGTTGACTACATTTTTCATTACTTGACCTTCAGTCAAGTGGATAAATTTTTATTTCTGTTATTAGGCTAACATGAACAATATTGTAGCAAAGCACTTAGCTGTACTAGTTCTATCACAACTTAAGTAAATAGATAAAGTGTAAAGGATGACACATACAGGAAGTACAGCCACTTAAACTTAATTGGCCAGCACTGTGGTTAGTCTCCGTATATACCATCCTCTATTTACTGAAAATAATTATACTCCATAGCTACCAGCACTTTATGCTTCTCAGGGCAAGAGAGATGAGGCCTGAAAGAAGCCACAGAAACGTTGCCAGCAACAGCATGCACATATCTGCTCTACATTGCGGTCACCAGCACTAATTTATCTGGTTAAGTTTTATCAAGACAATCAGCATTTGTTTAAAGCCATCACAGTTGACAAAAAAGTTAAAAACATATACAGTACCCAAGAAACAAAATTTTATATATAGGGTACAGAGGTGACACAGAATTTGACACGTGATACAGAGGCGACACAGAATTTTGAATAAAGGTACAAACTCATTTATTGTCTAGATCAGTGGTCATTGTGAGAAAAGCTACGCACACACATTTACTGTCATTCGCGTGGACGATGAGACCGCTACCCCGAGGAGCTGGAGGAACTAGACACGCATGACATTTCGACAGGACCGCCCCCATGGGAGAGCGGAAGGAAAGGAAACTAGATACGCAAGCGCTTGGAATGCCAACAAAGAGGGCGGTGCGAAAGTAGACATGACCAATGTGGGTCGGCCTTTTGGGCTAAGATCCGATCGTAGTAATTTTGTGACTATGGTGTCTTCTGCCCCTTTGGGCTCTCTGGGAACATTCAAAATAAAATCTCTGTTCTTACCCTTGCACCTGGGACCTCTTTGGGTCCCAGGTGTGACAAGGGTAGTTTAAGGGTGCGTTACAGGTCCCGGAGCCCACTACCCGGAGTCCACAAAGGCATGTGCCATTGCGCTTGTAACCTTTCTGCACCATCTTCGGGATCGACCCACGGTTTTTGCACAAAAAAAAATGCACAGGAGCCTAGCCATAAACAGCTTCACTGTAAAAAATTATTTTAAAAATGTGAGGGTCCCTTGCAGTCTCGTACTTTCGGACCCTCGTCCGTATATCTTATATGCTGTAATTAACACACAATATACTAATAATAATAAACTGATTTGATTTGATTTGAAAGTTAACATCTAGCCCGTCCAATAAAGTTGCACCTATGTTTCAATTAATTCCTCTAAGGCAGCAAGCCCCGTTAGAAAAGTTTTCTTCATCTTAATGGTCTATGGCAATGATGAACTACAAATCTACTGGTAGTAACACATTTGCACAAAATTAAAGCAGTACATTACCTCCTGGAGAGATGCCAAGCTTTCAAGGGTTCTTGCCCGCCGTGAACCATGTCGACTCATGGCTCGGTCAAACTAGGTTGTTGAAGAAAGAGAGGATAAATTTTCAACATTAGCACTAGTGCCACCATAAATTCACAGCAATATCCCAGGCCTCCAATTGTGCTACCGAAATCATCAAAAAGTAAAATATAAGAGAGAATATATTCTGGTACAAAAGTGCTGAACACTCTCATTCCTGAGCTGTACTGCTTGCTCCTGGTAACATAAACATTCATAACAACCCACAAAAAAGAAAGAGGAGGGGGGAGTTTGAGGTTATACAATGCTAAATTAACAGCAGCAGTAACATTTGCACTTTTCTAATTATGTAAAGCAGCAACATTGCTTTTGGATTTCTTAGTTACAAAGAAGAGTGTAAAGCAGGACGTAACTACAGCATAATTATTATGGGTCCTGTCACCAAACTTCTATGGCTTCAAACACAACACACAGTTCTTGCCACAGGCTTTAGCAGCATCATTATTCATGCCACATATTCAAGCCTATGCACATATTTTGTAAATAGTATTGTTATGAAGTTGCGAAGAAATGGTTTTATTTACAGGAGATGGACGATGATCGTAGCGTGATCATAGCGCAGCCAGGCCTCTCCAACTCCTCGTTCTCTTCGTCTTCCCTCCTCTCTTCTTGTCCGCGCCTTTCGTATCCGTTACATTTCCCCGCAAGCAGACGAAGCCCATGGGGCGAGTCAGGATGGACAAGCAGGGTAGAAAGGCTTCAGGCGAGCAATATGAGTCAGCTGAGTTCTGCTTGATCGCCGACCATTGCACAGGAGGCGAGCTATTACGTAAGTGAGTTCGCTCAGGCAGTCCACAACTACAAATGGGCCTGAATATTGTGACAAGAACTTTTGGCACAATCCATGCTTGCGTTGCGGTGTCCAAAGAAGGACCAAGTCACCTTTTTCCAACGATACTTGTACGTGACGGTTGTCGTATCGCTCTTTTGAACGACTTTGCGAGGCCAGAGTACGAAGACGACCTATTCGACGGGCTTCTTCGGCGAGACACAAAGTCTTCGATACAGAATCTTCACTGTGGAGTATGAAGGGTAAGAGAGTGTCCAGAGGGCTTCGCGGTAACCTTGCATACAGGAGATGAAATGGGCTATAGTTCGTGGTTTCATGTTTCGCCGTGTTGTATGCGTAAGTGATGAATGGGAGCACGTCGTCCCAGTTCTTATGATTGGAGGAGACTTACATGGCAAGCATGTCAGTCAGCGTTCTGTTCGTCCTTTCAACGAGGCCATTTGTCTGTGGATGATACGGCGTGGAATGACGGAACTGTGACGTGCACAAACGAAGTAACTCTTCAATGGCATCAGCAGTGAACTGGCGACCACGGTCGCTGATGACGACGCGTGGTGGGCCATGACGAAGGACAACGGAACGCAGCAGGAAGACCGCCACGCAAGCAGCGGTGGAAGACGGTATGGCTGCAGTTTCTGCATACCGTGTAAGATGGTCTACGCAGACAATTATCCAACGGTTCTTGTTGTTAGATAATGGGAATGGACCCAAAAGGTCAATGCCTACTTGCTCAAACGGCGTACTGGGCGGTGTCAATGGCCGAAGGGGACCCGGCGCTGCGGTGGTCGGTCGCTTGTGACGTTGGCACGTTTCACAACTAGCGACATGGCGCTTGGTTGTTTCGTACATCTTGGGCCAGTAAAAGCGCTCCTGCTTGCGGTGCAGTGTTCGTACGAAGCCGAAATGGCCAGATGGCACATCGTCATGCATGGCGCGTAGAGCGTCGGAGCGGAGACTCTCGGGGACAACAAGCAGAAAACGCGCTCCATGCCCGGAGTAATTAGTTTTGTAGAGCAATTTATCACGGACAGTAAAGCGACCGCTGCCTTTAGAAGTACGGGCGGTGACAAAAAGCGGATTGAGGGTAACATCATTCCATTGTTCTCGCTGAAAGTCTGCCGTGTCGGGGAACGTAGAAGTAACAGCAGCGAGACAGTCGTCAAAATTCTCAGCATCGCAGTCGGTAGTCGCAAGAGGAATCCGAGAGAGGCAGTCCACGTCAGCGTGACGACGCCCACTCTTGCACGATACCACAAAGTTGTATTCCTGGAGGCGCAGCGCCCAACGTGTGAGGCGACCAGAGGGATCACGCAAACCGACCGGCCAGCATAAAGAATGATGGTCAGTGATAATCTTGAATGGTCTACCGTAAAGATAACACCGAAACATTTGTATGGCAAAAACGGCTGCCAGGCATTCCTGTTCCGTAACCGTATAATTGCGTTCAGATTTGCTCAGGCAATGGCTGGCATATGCGACAACATGTTCTGCGCCACTGTGACGTTGTACAAGCACCGCTCCTATCCCGATTCCACTAGCATCAGTGTGAACTTCAGTCGGGCAAGATGGATCGAAGTGACACAAGAGGGGTGCTGACGTTGGTATAAACTTCAGTTGAGAGAATGATGCGTCACACTCTCGTGTCCAATTGAAGGATGCATTTTGTCGCAAAATACTTGTCAATGGGTAAACGATGTTGGCAAACCGGGGAACAAAACGACAAAAATACGAACATGGGCCAATGAATGAGCGGAGTTCTCATGCTGACTGCGGTGGTTTGAAGGAGCTCACCGCTTCAATCTTACACGAGGATCGGGTCTGACGCCATCCTTGCCGACTAAGTGTCCCAGGACCAGTGTTTGACGTTCGCCGAACCGACACTTTTTTGAGTTTAGAACCAGTCCAGCTTTCTCAATGCAGTCGAGAACGAGGCTGAGGCGTTCGTTATGTTCTTCAAACGTTCGGCCAAAGATTACAACATCATCGAGGTAACACATACATATCTCCCACTTTAGACCACGTAGTACTGTGCCCATGAATCTTTCAAAGGTGGCAGGAGCATTGCAAAGGCCAAAATGCATGACATTAAATTCGAATAGGCCATCTGGAGTCACGAAAGCAGTCTTTTCCTTGTCGGCAGGGTCCATAGGTATTTGCCAATACCCCGATTGCAAATCAAGTGTTGAGAAGTAAGAAGCAGCGTGTAAGCAATCAATGACGTCATCGATTCGCGGTAGTGGATAGACATCCTTCTTCGTCACTGCGTTTAGATGTCTGTAACCCACGCAGAATCTCCAGGAGCCATCTTTTTTTCAGACCAGGATTACTGGGGCTGCCCATGGACTAGACGACTCTTGAACAACACCTTTGTTCATCATCTCCTTGACTTGCTCTGCAAAAACTTTGCGCTCGGACGATGACACTCGGTAGGGCTTCTAGTGGATGGGGTGTGCTGAGCCGGTATCTATTCTGTGAGCATGGGACGATGGTAAATGAAGGGGTGCATCTCCATGCGTGAAGTCAAATGCAGCCTCATGCCTGGCAAGGACCTGTACTAGTGCTTGCCGTTCCGATGTACCGAGAGCCTTGCTGATCATGCCAAGCATTAGCTCTTCAGAATGGCGATTATCGCAAGGAGAGCAAGCTGTAGAGACGTCCGTAGTTAGTGCCGCTATTGAGCTACATGCGGCTTTATCGAAGAGAGCGATTTTTGTACCACGAGGAAGGACAACCGGCGTGGCGAAACAGTTCAGCACCCACAATGTGGCGACTCCTTTCGTCATGCACACGACAAAGCAGGGCACAAGTATATCTTTTTTAGCACAGTTTATGCGGAGAGGCCTAACTACAAGGTCAACACAATCGGCATCAACAGTAGTTGCCTAAACACGAATGGGCGTCAGGCCCCACGATGGTGCAATCACTTCATCAAGAACACTGAGTGTGTCTGTGTCCCTGTCTTCACCACCAGAGCTTTGTTGGGAATGTGCTGATATAAATAACTTGTTCAATGATATTTCGCCACAACCACAGTCCACGGAAGCGCTGCACTGTTCAAGAAAATCAATACCAAGAATAACATCGTGCGAACAACGAGAAAGAACAAGCAATTCCGACACAAACTTTCCCAGCCAACAAAACACTCACAGCACAAACACCAAGGGGATGAAGCCACTCGCCGCCTACTCCACGAAAGGTTATACCGTCGTTCCAAGAAGACATAACTTTGTGGCCTAGACGGTTTTTGAAAGCGAGGCTCATCACAGACACAGTCGCCCCAGTATCAACTAACGCCACGGTCGGTATTCCGTCAATCGAGACATTCACTTTGTTTTTGTACATCACAACAGGCAGAGATATTTCTTGCAAAGACTATCCGGTGACCACACCTCCATTGGCCGCGAATGCTAGTTTCCTGGCGGCGGTGAGGAAGAACGGCGCCGAGGGGACGGAGAGTGATGGGGACGGTTATTTGGTGGCGTCAAACTCCGCTCAGATGCTGGCGAATCGCTGCGTCTGGTCTCGTGTGAGAAGTGGTCCCTTGGAAGCAAATCGGTCATCCGCAAGTCATATGAAGTACGGGTTCTGGGTGGCGACAACATCGGTGGTGTCCTACGTGGTTGACGGGCTTGGCGACAATACCGAGCTATATGGCCTGTGGAACCGCAGTTGTAGCACACGGGAGGGTCGCGGTTCACAGCGTCTTCCTCGAAACGAATGGTAGACGGCTGCGGGCGGCGAGAAAGTTCGTTGTCATGTGGATAACGCGTCTTTGCTGCTTGCTGAAATCCGTTATATCTTTCATAAGTCGCGTCGTGGTAGTAGGGTCGGTGCTGTTCTTGTCGCGGCCTAACAGAAGTCGCAGGGCCTCGGGGGTAAAAACGCGGCTGCTCTCGTTGTGGCCGAGCGTTATAAGTAGGGCCTCTGTCGTAGGGACGTGGCTGCTGTCGGGGTGCGAGTTCATAATCCTCAGTGCCCCTTGCCGCAGGATGCGGGGAGAAGGATGCCACGTTTGGCTCAAAATCTGGTGGTAGGCGGAAGCTATGAGTGCCTGGATGTGTCACTTGCACGTGCAGGCTGAGTTCTTCCCGAACTATTTGTCAGATCGTTGATGCAAGATCAAGGGGCTGGTTGCTGTCCACGCTTGCAACTGTCGTCACATTGGCTAGCCTGCCAAACTTCGGCGTTATGCGCCTCGTCTTTAGTTGCTCGAAAGTGCGACAGTGCCGAATGATCTCAGCGACGGAAGCCAGGTTCTCTTTTGCGATGAGGAAATTGTAAACATCCTCGGCAATTCCTTTTAGGATGTGCCCGACTTTGTCTTCCTCGGACATTCCAGAGTCCACCATCCTACACAGTTTTATTACTGCCTCAATGTAGGTCGTGCAGGTTTCGCCTGGCACTTGCGCACGTTGCAGTAGCGTCTGTTCTGCCCTTTTCTTCTTCGTCACCGAGTCGCTGAATCGCTCTTTGATTTCCGAAACAAATCTTCCCCATGTTGTGAACGTTTCCTCGTGGTTGTCGAACCACAACAACGCAGTATCCGTTAGAAAGAACACAACGTTCGAAAGCTGAGAAGCACTGTTCCACTTGTTGGCGGCACTCACCCGGTGATAATGGATGAGCCATTCCTCGACGTCTTCGTCCGATCTTCCGGCGAAGGGACGCGCATCTCTTAGTTGCAGAACAGAACTTGTTGGGGCAGCAGTTGGAATGGGCCGTTGTTCGTCTGCGTCGTGGGACATATTCAGCTCCGGTGGATTCGGTGGGAGTCCAGCAAGGCGACGGCTCCGTCGAAGAACTTGTGGTTCAGCCTCCGTCTTCGGGTGTGGATTACCCAGCACCTTCCACCACAACTGTTACGAAGTGTTGCGAAGAAATGGTTTTATTTACAGGAGATGGACGATGATCGTAGCGTGATCGTAGTGCGGCCCGGCCTCTCCAACTCCTCATTCTCTTCATCTTCCCTCCTCTCTTCTTGTCCGCACCTTTCGTATCCGTTACAGTATTACTCACCACAAACAGATGTCAAACTCACACAGACTGTACTGCATACAACTTTAGAAAAAGCCCTGTCATTTTCATTGCTTATACTAACTTTCTAGCTTAGGCACAATCACTTTACTACGGTACTAATCCTACCGTCAGGTTACGGCTGCTTCCATATCCATGATGACGTCCGTATTCATGCATCTGCCGAAAGTGCTCCAGCTGAGGTGCAGCAATGAAGACCACATAAGGCATGAACTCAGGCGTGTTCAGGATCTTCAGATACTGTAAGGAGATAATGGAAACCAAAACATTCCAATTATCTGTGATGCAATGGAAGTGCATTCTCAGAATATGCGGGAGGTGGGTTACATCTTTTCCAAGAGCAGTTCAAAACATAGCAGTGCGTGCATAGTCAAAAAATGGCACGAAACTTCAGACACCATTTCTGCTGATGATGAAAAGAGCACATGAAGATACTTTCATAACTACAAATGCCATTTGCTGACTCAAGAATCACTACATGATAAAGTTTATTTTGCTTAACTCACACTGGTGCACAACAACTATAAGTGTCTCAGATGCTATGGCATTCTCATGGTGAACATGAGGAAGTGAGTTTGATGTTAGGTTGAGGCAGTCACATTCTGATGTGGGCAAAATGCAAAACACCCACATACTAAGATTTCAGTGAATGTTGTCTCGTTGTAACTACAAACTACAAAGGGTTACCCACAGGGGGTCCAACTTCATGTGGCACCAATTGCTACAGTGTCTCATAGTCGAGGTTTATTAAAACATGAATTATTATAACATCAGTGCACCATAAAGACCATCCAGCAGGAGAAACAAAGAGCTAAAATGCAGAAGGAAAATGTGAGGGTACCACAGTAAGTGGGATGTCACCACTGGGAAGGTCTTCTCTATAGTGTAACAGAAGAAACACACACCTGGGGGCTGCAGTCCACTACACACATCTTTCCGGAGCGGATGACAGCACGCAGGGTGTCCAGCTTGGTGCCATAGAGGTGACCACTATGCTCGCCCCATTCGAGGTACTTGTTGTCAGCTATGTCAGCTTCCATCACCTCTCGTGATACAAAATAATATACTTTGCCATCTGTTTCTGTCTCCCGGATAGGTCGAGATGTGTCTGCACCAAAGTATAACAAGACACCACTCTTCTCAAGGCCAGGAAGTCATATTTCATTGCAAATATCTGTGCAGTCCAACTTGTGTAGTGCACCTAATTGTGATGCATTGAAAATTAAGCAACATGTCAACAATGTGCACTGAAAGGTGAGTCATGCTCACGCTGGTTGCTTGGGCTCGTCAGGATAAGATGATGGCTGGCTCATAAAAATACACAGCAGGGAGAAAGAGCACACATAAAAGAACAAGGATAGCAATGAGTGCAGAACTTTGAAATGGGCCTGACTGTAAGGAGCCCCAGACTGGGAGCAGCACACAAACTGCACAAAGTGTAAGAACTTGAAGGTGCAGAGGACTGGCAAGAAACATTAATTCTTTTCTCCAACACTTAGCTGTCACATCAGCAGCAATGGTGAGGCTGCCAGCGCTTAGCTGGCAGCCTCACAATCACTGCTGATGGCCACCTGTATAACTAAAATGCCCAACTAAAATTGCTAACAAGCACTACAGCTACTGTTTCAGCAATTTCATTCAAGATTGCAAGTGAACACGGTTTTTGAAGTGATAAATCAACAATGGCAGCTGTCATTAAGATAGGGCCTACAGTGGAGAACAACCTGTTTTGTTCACTATGTATGCCCATTAAGCTTCACATGTACAAGCCATCACATGGGCTGGCACAGCATGACTTCTTTTAGTAGCTTTTACTAATATACTACCATACTCTTCTTACAGAGAGTTTAATGCGAACCAAACAACCACACATACAAAGAGGCATGGGATGAGTGCTTTGTATGTGTGGTCATTTGCTTCACGCTAAACTTATATAACAAAAACATGCACCAACTAGCCTAACTACAAGTTCTACTCCTTAACAGACATTGCTGACTACCCTAGCCAAACATAAATTCAATAGTTGAAAAAACATGGTATAAAGAACCAAATAAAGAGCTTGCCATATACACTTAATCCCATACATATCAACTCAAAAGGGATCACAAGATAGTATGATGTGTAGATAATTTGAAATATAACATATGCCTATCTGAAGCCTATCCGAAAACACTGCCAATCTTGGACAGTTTCCTGAGATCATGACAAGCAGGAATTTACAAATTTGTTTTTTGAAGGCCGCGTTGGAAGCACGAAAGTTTGCTTATTTTATTTTTTACACACTAATATAGCAAATATAGCAAAGTCACTTGCACAGCAGAATTTTTTTCAACATATTGGTCACACTGCTAACCCTAAATGCCTGTGTCACCCAGCTGCGTGGGACCATGGTCATACATTGGCAACAAGTCGACCAGGCAGACGCTGCTAAACTTGAAAGCAGCTGTCAACTTGCAGATCTGCATCTATCTGCAAGTATCTGCAATATCTGCATCAATCCCCGCTCACATAATTACAGACCACTATGCAACCACGAATGAAACAGGCCCACGAATCGCACAGCGAGGAGCCTTGCATGTTGCTGCTGCAATGGTCTTGTTGTGAAGGCTACCAAATTGCGGATGTGGGCTGCTGTGGTTTTCTTAAATCCTAACCACAATGGAAAAACCGTCAAAGGAGGGTCAGCGTTGGATGAAGTTCTTACACGGCAGATCTAGTCATTCTTCCTTTATGGTGTGTCCAGCATTATTCCAACATCAGTCACATAAAAAATGCCTGCCCACACATACTACAGTTGAACACCTCTACAATGAAATTACCTGTATAATGAAGGAATAGCTTTGTTCTGGTTCTATAGTGAATGGCGCACTATGGTACCTTTACAATGAAGTCACCTGTATAAAGAATGATTTCGGAGGTCCCAAGCACTTCATCATATAGGTGTTCAACTGTATATTTCTCATTAATTCCTCCAACAACCTCTAAAAGTGTAACGAAAAAATGTTCCTGTAGTAAATAGCTTACGGGGAAGTGGTGTTCCAAAGTGCACAGGGTCATAGCTGATAAGCTTATTCTTCAGTGAACGTCTGCCAACACCTCGTGCTCCAACAAGTACCAGTGTCTTGCGCTCAAATGGTGGCATCCGGGCAACCTCTTCATACAGCAGTAGCTCAGCTTTTTCAAACTCTGAACCAGAAGAAAGAAACAAGACCACAAGAATGTTCAGTACATAGCAACCTACAATTGCAAAAGGTTTTGCCAAGATGTTAAGGCAACTGGTTATGGTTTGAACTACTTACAGTACAAGGTACAGTGGACTTAAACTAAGGCAATAATTGCTCGCATGATAGCACTCATGATAAGTTGTGGCTGGTTACAATCTTTTCTGTATGGTCTAATTCTGTATGGTCTAATAACTAGGCCACCTTGGTACAATATGGTCTGGTTCTAAATAGCACAGCATTTTAGTATGCAGCTTCTTCCAGTGCGAGCACAATGCACGTGAACAGTGATATGGAATACTGACTGTGAATGTGGTTCCACTTTATTGAGCAACTGAACCCCAAAAAATGTACGATACTCCCTAATGCGAAATTCGAGCACAGCTCTGCACATGTTTTCATTTCGTGATGTTAATTTTCTTCAGTGTGGACAATCTGTCTTGTGCAGCACGTTGCAAATGGAGTGAAGTATGGCGCGACTGCCTCACTAATCTGAAAATCACAAGAGCCAGCGCGTGGGCGACGCGTGGGTGACGCGTGGGTGACGCGTGGGTGACGCGTGGGTGCGATTCACAGCAGCCGCCGCTGACAGACCTCCCAGACGATGCCCGCTACTCTGGCGCCATCTCGTAGCCATCGTCGCTGCACTACGGTTTTCTTCTCACACTTTCGCTATACCCTCCTCTGCTTTCCGCCTTATGGTTCCGCTGCACCCTCCTCTCCACTTTCCTCATCACATCTTTCATCCCCTGCTGAACTTCGCTTTCGCTTTCATCGTTCGGTCGGTTACATTGCCAATGTTCACAGCAGGAACAGGCGGCTAAGAGCTGTGCTCTAAAATACAGCTGGCCTGCAAGGGACACAATGACTCTGAATAAATTTGCCCATCTCATGCATATTAACATATGTGCACTGGGGTATCAGGATTGGCCACCCTGGTGCAGTACTTGGCCACAACCTCCTATATGAATACAATGAGGACGATGTAACGAGCTATGGAAAGAAGAATGATGGGTGTAACGTTAAGGGATAAGAAAAGAGCAGATTGGGTGAGGGAACAAACGCGAGTTAATGACATCTTAGTTGAAATCAAGAAAAAGAAATGGGCATGGGCAGGACATGTAATGAGGAGGGAAGATAACCGATGGTCATTAAGGGTTACGGACTGGATTCCAAGGCAAGGGAAGCGTAGCAGGGGACGGCAGAAAGTTAGGTGGGTGGATGGGATTAAGAAGTTTGCAGGGATAACATGGCCACAATTAGTACATGACCGGGGTAGTTGGAGAAGTATGGGAGAGGCCTTTGCCCTGCAAAGTAACCAGGCTGACGATGACGATGACTCGGGTATCAGTATCTGTGCATTTTTGTAATTCACCACTATCACAATGAGTCTGCTATTGGTGATAAACAAAAAGTTGACTGTGCTCTCAGCAACAGAGTGCCCCACTTTATCAAAACCACCATGCAATCATGTTGCCTCAGCAGCATGTAACAGACAGGCACTACTGCGTGAAAATAAATTGCCAATATAGCATTAGAACTTCTCATTCAAGCCTGAATTAATGAATAAATGCCCATTTCAGGTGCCTCGGTTAGAGGTGCATACAAGATCCACTAGAGGAATGTATTGTGAGCTACTAAACCACAGTCAGGGGCATTTGATGGCACCAGACCAAGGCACTCTGCGACATGCCATGTTAAAGGAAGCAACAACCAATTTATATATTACCCATTTGTTTTTCATCATCATCACCATCACCATCATCATCATCATCAGCCTATTTTATGCCCACTGCAGGATAAACGCCTCTCCCTGCAGTCTTCAATTACCCCTGTCCTGTGCCAACCGATTCCAAATAGCATCCGCAAATTTTCTAATTTCGTCACTCCATCTAGTCTTCTGCCGTCCTCTACTGCACTTCCCTTCTCTCGGTACCCATTCTGTTACCCTAATGGTCCAACGGTCATCTAGTCTGCCTGCGCATTACATGGCCTGCCCAGCGCCATTCTTTTCTCTTAATGTCTATTAGAATATCGTCTATGCCCGGTTGCTCTCTAATCCAAACTGCTCTCTTTCTGTCTCTTAAAGTTATGCCTAGCATTCTTCGTTCCACTGCTCTTTGCGCGGTCCTTAGCTTGTTCTCAAGCTTCTTTGTCAGTCTCCAAGTCTGCCCCATATGTCAGCACCGGTAAAATGCACTGATTGCACACCTTCCTTTTCAATGATAGTGGTAGCTTCCAGTCAGGAGCTGACAATGTCTGCCGTATGCGATCCAATCCATTTTTATTCTTCTATGAATTTCCATTTTATCATCAGACTCCCTGTGATTGATTCACTTAGGTAAGCATACTCCTTCATTGACTCTAGAGGCTGACTGGCAATCCTTAACTTTTGTTCCCTTGCCCAGCTATTCATCATTATCTTTGTAGGCTGACTGGCAATCATGAACTCTTGTTCCCTTGCCCAGCTATTCATCATTATCTGTCTTCTGCATATTAATCTTGCAACCCCACTCTTACACTCTCGCTGTTAAGGTCCTCAATCATTTTTTGTAACTCGTCTGCAGTGTTGCTGAATAGAACAATGTCATTGGCAAACCGAAGGTTGCCGAGATATTTGCCGTCAATCCTTACTCCTAAGCCTTCCCAGTTTAATTACTTGAATACTTCTTCCAAGCACTGCGTGCTTGGAAAAAGTATTCAAGCAATTCAAGCAATTCAGCCAAGGCTAGTACTTGCTTCTGCTTGTGCTTACACCAGGAAAGCTCACCATCCAGGCATAACTTGTGGTTCGGATCCTCATTGCTCGAGCATGAATGGAAAAATGAAGCAAACCCCTACAACTAGCATGCCTCAATTCGAATCATATTTCACAGCCTTTTATTTGGAGAAATGCCTTGATTACATTGAAAATGAAAATAGAATGTTGAAGTGCAATATTGCAACTAAAAATTCAAAAATGATCTTAAAAGGAAACTATGATTTTTTGACCCACATCTCCTTAAAGGGGCCCTGTAATACTATTTGACTGCAAATCATTTTGCTTGAAAGGATTCTTTGTATAGTCCTCAGTTCAATGCAAAAGAGAATTACAAAAATTAGCACATACAGCAAAGATTATTGAATCTCAAGTTCAAAAGAGAAACAGATGAAAAGAAAAGCATCTTCTTTTACATTTCACTCGCAGAGTGACACTACAGGTGGGAGAACTCAAGACCGCCCAACACCTGTACGCAGCGCAGCAAATCGGTGTTTGGAGACGCTCTCCCCTCTGTGTAGACTGATTAGCTGATGCTGTATTTTATCCACATGCTTTTTTTTTAGCATGCTGTACATTGGAGTGCATGTTGAATCTGCAACTATCAGCAACATCCCGAGTATGTTTCACATCCCCCTGACAAATGCGAGCGCTTGTAGCCCACAAAAATATTCTTGATACACGCGGAATCAAGTGGGACGACACTGAACTCTGCAAGCTACAGTCAATGCTTCTAGTTGCCTTCCCATGTAACAGTTCAATGTTTCTTGTTTCATTCGCATGTAGCGTTCAGTTGCATTGTCATAAATAATCCATCCATACCGTCACTGTAACGAAATCTATGAATTGAGATATCATTGATACCATGATGCACTTCCACTCAAGGAATCACTTATAATTTTGAACTCACGCTTTCGTTTCTGCATACAGTCACCGAGTGATTTTTCGGACTCCGAAAATTCGGACATGCTCGATTATTCGGTCTGCTTCGCGGCACCGCCATTCTCCCCATAGGCCATAATGTATAACAACTGCCGAAAGTTTGGACACCTTTCAACCTCTCGTCTGATTTTTCGGACACTCCTTGAGCCAACTCGATCGAGAGCACCATGCACCGACTCTGACCGGTGCATGGTTCGACTTGCTGAACGCCATTTTTGTTTTGAACGGAGCCTCCTTGCTGTTCCACAAAGTGGCGCTACTTCAAATCCCCGCTCATCATCATCATTTCTGCCTGGTTCGTGGCTACAGAAGTTCCAGTCTCAGCTAAGTAAGCCATGTCAAGACAATCTAGCAGCTGATTTGTTTGTTTCTTAAAAAATTATGTAGTTTTACGTGCCAAAACCACTTTCTGATTAGTATGAAGCATGCCGTAGTGGAGGACTCCGGAAATTTCGACCACCTGGGGTTCTTTAACATGCACTTAAATCTAAGCACACGGGCGTTTTCGTATTTCGCCCCCATCGAAATGCGGCTGCCATGGCCAGGATTCGATCTCGCGACCTCGTGCTTGGCAGCCCAACACCATAGCCACTGAGCAACCGCGGCGGGTTGTTTGTTTCTTCGTGCATGACGCTGAGAGAGGCGACGTTTTTCGTTTGTGTGACTGGCGTCAGCGTGACGGCGGGGTGATGTTTGCTTTGTGTGCTGTGTTGAGGTTGCGGTGATCCAATGAGGCATACGGAAACATCACGTCTAGTGTCTAATGGCGCCGACTGTGCCCGCACAGACTGCTCTGGGGAATGCTGGCAAGCGGGTGCCGGGAGGCCTAGGATTTGTCACCTTCCGATGTGCTCCCTACTGACGCTCAAGATGTTCCGCCGAGACCTGCACAGTGGTTGCATTGTGATTCTGGAAACCACCTCATTTGACAGTTTCACAGGTGCTGACACTGCTGTACTGACACGCGCAGAACTCGACGACGACGAGATCATTCGTCAGGTTTCTGCTGCACCGCCGGACAATGACTCCGAGTTGAAAGATGACGCACCATGTGCTATGCTGTCATCGCATGCGGAGCGTGTACAAGCAGTGAGTGTGCTTTCAGCCCCCTATAGTGACCGTACGACCCTCTCCGAGATTCAGGCTTATCTGATTGCGTGTAAATGGAACAGCGTGTAACAGCGCGTTCACGATTTCTTCAAGCCTACTGCCGAGCCCGAATAAGTGCGTGGAAATAAAGGATTTCCTTTTTTTTTTTCTTGATCTGCTTTTTCGGACACCTGTTTATTCGGACATTTCCGCAGTCCCCATGAGGTCTGAATAAACGGTCGGCGAATGTATAATAAGCGGTTGTTGTTGATATTTCAATTTATAGAAAGCACTGAACACAGAAATGAAAACTGCATCCTATAAGGTATGCATCCAAAGTCACTATTAAATTTTATCAGATTACGTACTGGGGCTTTACATGCCAAAACCACAATGTGGTCATGAGGCATGCCATAGTGAGGGGCTCTGGGTTAAATGTTTGTGTCCCGCCCTCATCGGAATATAGCTCCTACGGCTGGGATAGAACCTTAGTTCTCGTGCTCAGCAGCGTAACACCATAGGCACTGAGCTACCGCGATTCTCGTGAGCAATAACGTACATTGTTCAGCATAGACAAATCCTGGGGTACCTGCAAGGAAAGAAGTGTGCGTACAGCTAAGTGTACAGCACCTTTCTCTTATAGCTTCTTGTTTGGTTTCTGTAACACGCGTTACAGTCTTGTTTTGTGCACCATACAGGCTAAAAGGTTTGTGCAGTGCAGTGAACAAAAATCATGAGGACAAAAAAGAATGCACAGTACAGCACTAGCATGTGTTTGTACATTGTGGTGAGAAGGTAAATTATTGGACTCCCCTTACAAGCGGCAAAGAACACATTAGTCAAACAGGACATTCCGTCAATGAGCAACTTTATGAACATTAATATGCCTGTCAACAATTGCAGGAAGCAGGTAACCTTGCTGAGCATTCATGAGCCCCACTATTCGGTGAGACTGTGACGCTGGCACATGGGGGTGACAAGGAGGCAAGAGAGATTAAAAAAGCACTTTCTATTATTGCAGGAAGAGAAAAATGTGTCAGCCTGCCAACCATGCAGCTGAGTAAAGCGGAGATTTTTTTTGCGAAGAATGCACCCTGAAAACTCGTAATCTGTCGGACTGGCTTGCGTGAGCATCAGTGACCTCATGTGTTGCTCTTTTTTGTTTTTTTACATTTCTTTTTCAATCTGATCCTCACCATTTGTATATATGTGACCTGACATTAATAAATAAGTTGTAAGTTTGTGCACTGTTTGCTTGTCTGTGTTCTGTCTTCGCCTTTAGTACATAGCACAAGAAGAAAGTACGTACTATGCCTCAAAAGCACTGTGCTTTCATTTTTTTTTGGACCACACAAAACTGCATATAAAATTACACAAAATAACATTCGCACCAGTTCAGACCTAGTCATCACTGATTTCTACCTCAAACAAGCAAATTGTTAGCCAAAAGATGCACTTTCAAATCCCAAAATAACATTTTCACAGCTAAAACAGAAAATTCAACCTATAACATGTCCAGGTGGTTTAAAGAACTTTCTGGTTGCAAGCACAAGTTCAGTGTAACAAGGTTCAGTTGGAAATATTAAGCATCAGTAACAAGTCAACTTCTGTCTCTGTATGTGATACAAAAAAAAACAAGTAGAAGTGCAAGCATACCTGCTGATGCCTTGCTTTCATACATTGTTTTCCTCTTCTTCTTTGTGATCTTTGTGCCGCACATTTCTGAAGAGTAAAATAACAGTACAACATCTGACCTGCAATCATTTCCATGCTGCTGACCTCTATATTTTTACACAACTGAAATGACACAAGTGACATGATAATCTTAACCTTAAAAAGTACTGACAGAAAATGTTTGTCTCGCTTTTATTTATTTAATGGATAGCTGGCTGTCAGCATAGTAATTACACTGTAGGGTCTCAATTCGCTGAGAGTGCAACAAATACTTAATTACATTACCTTTTAATGCAACCAGTTCAAAACACGCACCATACAAGCGCAGCATTGGTTCAGGCATCAAAAAAAGAGACCAATCACATTATCGAAACCTCTTGCAGCCGTCTCTTGGTACGACGCCACTGATGCATACTCGCACAACATGACGTGCTTCCCAAAGCTGGGTCCATTCAGCAGTTGATGGGACAAGATGGGAGAGTGGGTTTCCCTGCATGCATTTCCAAGAGAAGCGTACTATTGGACGGACCAATTTCGCAGCTTCAATGGCACGGTCATTGTGTCGCCTCCAAACACCCCACCCGGCGGTCTGGTGCACCCTTTAGTTATTTGGAGATACCATGTGACCACCACCTCTACTTTCAGTAGTATGAATAGTCTCATTTTTCACATCGGTAGCTGTATTGTACTTAGTTCATGTTTTGAATTGGTCACATAAAAGGCGCAGTATTTACTTGAGGCTTCATACCATAATTATGGAGTTGATGACTACCTAAAAAAAAAAATGGGGGAAAAACAGCATGCAACATTTTTGTGTCTGTACTCCTTTAAATGGTAAGGTATTGGCCTTGTATAACATGTAGGGGTGTTCAAATATAGAAGTTTTCAAATCGAATTGAATACAAATATTCAAGAAAAACAACCTACAACTATCGAATCGAATACTGAATGTTCCCAATCTCTAAAAAAGTTAAGTGAAAGTTCTGTGGAGTCTGTTCAGCAACCAAAGACTTGCTTACAATTTGATACATGTAATGCCCTTTAACTGGATGTCAGGTCAACTGAGAAGCTCGTAAATGAGAAACAAAGGAAAGTATATTCATATCTGGATGCGTGATGACAATGGCAGTAATGAAGAAACAGCATGTTCCAGATGCATGTCTTAGAATATAGTGCTGCTTGGAGGAGCTAAGGACAATACCACAGCACTGTGCATTGTTTTGAAGGAATACGAATGTGGTGAGGTTGGCCAAATGATTAATTAAAAAAATTGCTTTCTCTAAATAGAGACAGTGAATTCGTAGGCTGCCTAACGCGGGATGTGCTTACTCAACGACTGGCAACTACAGTCGAACCCGGATATATTGCACCCACACATAACGAATTATTGTATATAACGAACAGCAGTAAAATCCCCTTGAAAATTTTTGCATAAACTTTTTATTCTATACATCGAATTACCTATATATCGAACTTTTTTGTGATCCCCTTCAGATTCGATATATCCAGGTACAACTATATTGTGCATAAGTGACCTCCTTCGCGTGCTTGTTCAGGAACTGGATTGTCTGCTCAAAAATCATGGCTATGCTGCACCAAAATCATTCAGACGAGTCTCCATTTGCATCAGTTTTTGTCTGCGTAGACTGCAAGAACTGTTTTTTCCCTTTGGTATTCAAATGAAACGAATATTCAACAATTTTTAATGGTGAATTCTCGAATCGAATATGACTTAAACAGCAGAGACTATTTGATTTGTATTCAATATTTCGTATATTTGCACACCCCTAATAACATGTAGCTAATGCTCCTTCAGCAATTAACCTGATATGAGGGACAATTTTCCCCTAGGCAAAAAACAAACCAAGACCATCTGCAACAGTCCCACAGAACAGTTCAAGATGACTAAAGACAGCATTCAAGGGTTGTGATGACAGAAGAAAGCACCTTTCATGTGCAGCAGAGCATTCATGCATTTAATACAGACTCTACTATGTTCTTGACAAGAAAAAGAGAATGACTACTTGTGCAAGACGAAACTCAAGTTAGTTTTCCTCTTCCATATTTACGTAGATGAAATCCATCTTTTTCCCCCTCTGCAAAATAGCCTTCACATTATATTCATGCTCACATTATAAGTGAGTGTGGATTTTATCTTCAACTCATCAACACAGCTCTATGACGCAAGGCGGGAGCTCGCACATACTTGTCTTTGTTGCATAGTCATATTCTGGCCGCACAAAAGCTCGTCTTCGTTCCTCAAGTTCCTGAGATGGAATAAGGCCTGCTGGACCCGAGGCAGAGACCCTCCTGGCCTGTGCAAATAAAGGATGGAAGTTCACTTTGTGCTACTGAAGTAATATGCCTTTAAATAGGACAAAATGTAAAAAATAAAAAAGAAGCCAGACAATGGTAACACTTTTATGAAAAAATGTAAAAATTAATCAATTGCTAGTGTAAATGTTACAAAGTAGGCGCTTTTGTCAGAAAAGATCAAAGGAAGCTAAGAAATATTTACAATAGCAATACTAGTTATTTCATAGCAATGAACATAAACTTGACCCAATAGCAACGAACCACACATGTGCGCTTGACATACATGCAGACAGACACTGAGACAACTAACAGCAATCAAAGTACTACCAACCATTGATGGAAGCAATACACAGGCTGGCAAAAAATATAAATGCTTAACCTTATTTATTTATACACTAATTAATCTGTCCTAGTCAGAAAGAATATTTCTTGTAAAGAGAGGCTAGGGAGGGGTGCAAGAATCAACTTATTTTACAATGCTGATCTCTACAACAATAAAAAGCATTTATTTGTGCACCTCTCTAGCCTTCCTCAGCTTTCCAGTGAAACTTATGCAAAGCTGACACAATTAAAAGAATACAAGATAAGATACAAGACAATAGAGACTTTTGGCGTGTCCGCTATTCCGGCAAACGGGGGTGGTTTGGGCGGACTGCCGGATGGTCGGGGGCGTAAATGTGAGTGGCTGGAGAGGTGCAGCCACCTAGTGGTGTAGAGGTCAACAAGGCAAACACAAAGCTAAAATTGCAGTAACCTGCTACATTCTTCTTCACTACTGGTGCAAATTTTCAGCAACGATGTAATTGTGAGCACAATTACACCGCTGTTGAAAATTTACACCAGCAGCTAAGAAGAACATAGTAATAGGCTCGGTGCTTATACGGTTGGGCTTTGCACCACCAGCTGGTGCCACCAATCTGGCTGCTCATGTTATGCCCCCCGCTCATTCGGCAAACCGCCCACGCTTTCCAGAATACCGGATGCACTAAAATTCTCTATCATACAACATTGCAGAGAAGCATACAATGGCACCAAAACTTAAGGACAGGATTGCAGTTATGGGCAAAATAAGCTAGAGCCATCACTGCACACATGAAGGACAATCACTGCAAACATATGCGCCCGAGTTCATAAAACTTCTCTTACATGAGCCCAAACAGCAAATGGCCCACAATGCTAAGATTGTATCAGTCACACTGATCACTATCATGAGCAGTGTGGTGGGCCCCCAAGCATTGGCCAATGAGCAAACATTCATAGGTAAGATAATTATTGTGAATATGAGCCACAGCTTGAAAACCTAGTCATACAACATCTTGTCTAGGGCATCATGGCATGGCCAAGGAATGGGTTATCTATCTAGAAAAATCAGTATCTCAATAGTTTTCACTATTCTGTGGGCGTGAGCATTGATTTGCCTGTCAAGGCAGTGAATGAGGGGTCTCATTCTTCTTGAGATTATATTATTTTTCTTATCCTGCTGACTTCATCATCTGCAACTCTAATTTCATGTCTCATGAAATGCTGTTAACACTACCTGCATTTTTAGACGGCTGATGTCTGCCGTTGCCTAAGCGATGCATACAGGCATGCACAATAGCTCTCCAAAATTGTGTTGAACTCATTCATCAATGAGCATAAATTGCCGCTACATGCAAGCAGATGACATCTCAGTGGTTAACACCTAGAGACCGTCAGCTACTGAACTCTGCAGTCTGTGTTTTCTTTAATATGATATGGTGAATAGATTACATGGTCTGGATCCCAGTGATTTGCATTGGATTTCCATTACATTTATTCAGGACAACAGATCCCCCCTACCCCTTTAAACAATTGCTAATGAACAAAACGAACATTTCACACTTTAAAAGAGCATCAGCACATTGCCACTGCCAGACCCAGCTGGTTAGTGGTAGCAGGGGGTTAATGTTGCACTGTTGCGAAGAACTCCAACATTGTCTCCACTGTAAGAGCAGCAAAACTTTGCTTTAGTCATGGAAAAGCTTTCTTAAGTGACACTGCATCAAGTGAGATTGAGCTACGTCTTCTGAAAATTTTCAAAACGGAAACTAAAGCCATGAGAGAGTAGTTTGGTGCTTCATTTCTCACTAGCAAATTCATTTAAGCATAGTAGTTTCCCTGAAAATAAAAAAAGCCTATTAAACCTATCAGGCTACCTATTTAAAAAAAAACATACCTGCCACCAATTCGGGTCCTCCTGATTGAGCACTTGTAGAATGTCACCTTGCTTGAAGGCAAGCCCAATTTCTTTGCATGGCAGGAGGGTATCTTTTGATGGTTCATATGTGTACAGTGCTTTCACAAAACACTAAAAATGAAACCAGAATTCTCGTGTTAAGAAATGTTGCTACATTTCCACGCATTTCAATAGCACACTATATGTAATATTTCCTGACATGCACAGCCAGGGCTATTGCCAGGAATCAAGTGCAAAGTGTGAAAAAAACACAGCCACTGAAAATAGGCAGCACAGCAAGAAGGGAATGAGAAAACAAAGATGTCAGAAGTTTTGACATACACATCACATGGTTTGGCTCCAATATGGACGAAAACAGGGTGTCACTTGTGCACTGGGCAATGCAATAGGAGAGAGGCTCTGCTATGGGCAGGGTAGCTTGCGAGGTAGCTCCTCATACCATCAGCGCGCAACATTTCATTTGCTTCTATCTGCAGTATAACTAAAGCCTTTTTAAAGATTCTGGTGGTAAAATACTCTCTGGTGTATAACAAAACTTCCGGTGTGTAAGCAAAATTTTCAGCAGGGCCTGGTAAGGGCCGCTTTAATGAGTGCAATCTATGCATCGCTCTGGTGGAGCTGACCATGCAGGCTGTCAGTGGAGTATGTTATAAAAACAGCCAAGTGAAACAGCAGATAAGCACCAGTGTTGATTCCCACTGAGCATTGTTGTCAATGCCATCATACAGGAACTGAAGACAGTGTCCAGCACACCCTTTTGTAGTTCAGAAAACATAATTATGTGCACACCAGCACCTATAAGTAAACGTTAGCCACAGAAAATGCAAATCTGCAAAATAACTATAATCAGCGTATATAATGTTCACAACAGATGGCAATAAAAACAGTGTTACCACATGGCATAGGGACACTGAAACTGTGCATAGTGTATGCGATAGATGGGATGCTGCCACAGCCTTCACATGCAGGTTGTGGCACAAGAATGCCACTGGTAATATTATATATATTTGAATACATTATGATGAGCCAGTGTTGTAGATGTGTGGGTCAAGGTGCTGGTTAAAGCAGTCTGAAGAATGTCACATAAAAATCTAAAGATGCTAAGTTGAAGCATTTAGTTTTTGCGTTAATTGATACTACAGTTACGTACAAGCTACATAACATGCATACCACTTGGCTTCTTATGATATAACATGCATAGGAAGCTTGCTAGTTAATGATGGTATGCATTTCAATAGTACCCCGAGATGTACAGTTTGCAGATGTTGAAGGCTTACCTGAAAAGTTGGAAGGCTGTCTTGATAAGAGGGAAGTATCTTGAATGCAACACTGCCTTGAGCCTTTTTCAGTTGCAACTGCAGCTGTTCAGGAGTGTGGACTGGTACACCATTCACTTCCAGGATTGTATCCCCAATATGCAACAGCCCTTAGGAAAAGGATAAAGTTCACAAGGCACAGAAGCACATTCACTCAAGATGTACCAGTAAATAGATACGCATGTCCTTTCAAGTGAAGTGCTCAAGGATGCAGAAATTACATGTTCTATTGCAAACATGCAATGCCAATCAAAGAAATGTGGCCATAGCGTGTTAACGTTGTTGGTTATGTTGATGAAATAATTCTGCCACACTAATGAAATAGGTGCACATTTAATCAGCTGGAAAAAACTGTAGACAATTAGAGGAGAGCTTGTTTTATCATATATATATAAACCCAGATGCTGCCTGCGATAAGCAGTGGCATCAGGTAGCAGAACACAAGCATTTAAGGAACACCTAAAGATACACAAAGTTCTCTGAAAAATGAAAGAATGGTACTCATGTGGATCATTTAACATACTTGAGGATTAATGACTAACAGACATCACTGTTTCTGTAAAATATTTTCTGAAAGAAATTTGGCTAAATAAATAAAAGCTCTTTATTAAAAATAACAAGCCGGCCCTATAGCAGATGGAAGTTTGTAGCACAAAACACCCAATCAGGCATATGAGCTTGACAAGTATGCTGATCTATAACAGACTTTCAACGCATAAACTGCAATAACTTTGCAAGCAGGCTTCTGCACATAGCTTAAATATTGTCACAAAGTTGATCTTGCACTTGAGCAAGGAACCAAATTGGGGCTCACATGCTGGGAGCAAGAAAAGAGAGGTAACAGCAGTGTTCAGGATGTGAGGAGACACCTGCTTGAAAAGTTCATTTCATCTATTCCTGAGCAATTGTAATATGAAAAGCTTGCTCTGGTTCTCACCTTGCCTGTCAATGATGCCACCAGCAAGGATGCGGGCAATGATCAAGTTGTCATTCTCCACCCGTACTGTTATGCCCTAAAAGCATTGTGAGAAAATACCTTAGTCAAGAACACATTCTGAATATCAAAGAAAGCAAGCCAGAAACTCAGCAGAAGCTCACCAAGGGCTCATCATCATTCTTTCTGATCCCCACCATTCTGATAGTGTCATTCAAGGTTTCAGGTGTCATTGCTGGCGCTTCTTTCTCAAGAGCCAGTGGCTTGGCAGGTTCATAGCTTTTCGTAGCTACAGCATCATGGGAATTGAGCAAAGCCTGTCATAAAAAAAAAATTGCAAAGAGCAGACAGATTAAAAAAGAATGGGGGTAGTTACAAAGTATTTCAGTCTATGGCAAAACTAAGTGCTTGCTAAACTATAGCAATTAGAATGGAGTAGAGTTGACTTCTCATAATTTGATCTCATAAGGACATAAAAAACGGGTTTGAATTATCCCATGCTCAGATTAAACAAGGTAGATATGTGCAATGAGAAATATGATTTTTTCACATAAGATAGCTAGTGGCCACATACAATCAGCACTAGCATTGGAAAGTGAGCACTGTACAGACAATCTGGCGTGGTCACAACCATCTGTGTACACAAACAGCTGTTCTGCCATTGCAAGCCCAGTTCAGTACCTCCATATTATGCAGAGACTGTCAACAGCATGAAACAATTCGAACGTACAAGCTCTTGCCTGTGAAAGAAGCCTACTTATAGATTCAGTGGCAATTGCACAGGTTGCAGACATAATCCCGCTTTCCAATTGGCCCCATTTCCTCCTCAGTATTGTCCTTGAAAGTTTTCACATAATCTGATCATACTGCCTTCTTTCTTTTTTTTTCCAGCTCTGTGCACAGAGAAGTTGGTGCAGGCCCGACAATTCGAATTGAAACACCTCTAGTGTTGACGGCACTAACTTATCAATTGGCAATTTTGTCTGCAGTCAGTGACAAATCTTGAAAGGGGGAGGGGGGGGGGGGGGGCTTCATCACAAAAAGTGCAATGCTTCTGCCATCTATTCCTTCATGCTTTAAGAAACAGTTCATTTACAGATGACGTGGCCACAAGAGGAGGAGCCCTGTGTTTCAGCAAGAATGAGCACACTGTGGTCACACACCCACATGCACGAACAGCCAAAGCTGATGAAGGCAGCTAACAGCAAAAACAGGTCATTTGAAGAAGAGATAAGTACGGTGATTTCACTGATTCCATGTACAAGGTACCTCCTCACCCTTTGTGTGTGGGTGTGAACCACTGCCAAGATGTACTAGGAAAGGCTGAATGAACCAAGAGATGATAAGGACAAGGCTGAGCAATACAATATGAGCATTGACTGTTTCAGTGCTAGGATAATCATCACTTGGGCTGTATCACCCAGCTTTTTTCTAGTCATCACTATGCTGTAAGTTTTACCATGCACTTTAACTGTGAACTTGACACTAGAGCACAAAATAAAGATCACTCTTAGACCTTAGTAAATTTCCTCCTGCATCAATTGGCTCAGCAGGCCTGTTGACACTTATACAGCAATAATGAGCAGAACTGCCAACATGTGGTGCTAGTACTAACAAAGGTGTTCCCCACATACGTGAAGACCATACAACACTATGGCAACTTAGAGTATGGTTGACTGAGTCTAAATAAAAAAGGCCCGGCTATCAGCTTGTGCTAGCACCAGAAGTGAAAAGTTTGAAATACCAATAAAGCAATAATTTGTTATAAAATACAAAAGGTCATACTGAGAAGTGAGGACCACTAAGGATGTTGGCAAGTTCTTGGGCATCACGATTATTGACCCGTCGGCAAGCCTGGCACACATCCCGCAGAAGTTCTACATTGTTTGTAGAGACAGGCTTGAAAGTTGTAGTTTTCTCTTCGAGATGATCCTGAACCTATTAGCCAAAAATAAAACAGTGAGATCACTGGTATCATATGTCAATTACAGCAGAAACATTAATGATATTATCTAAGCACTTGTAACTTTTTGGATTCGAACATTACTCTGGATAAATACCCCCATTCTGGCCCTTTCAATTAAAATGATGCTAGTCAATCAGCCTTGTAATTGAATATTACACTAGAGGTTGCAAGTAAGTACAAAGCTTTTTCTTATTATTATTATTGCTTAACCCTTCTGCTACTGAGGGCGAGCCAGGCTAGTAATTCAAGTACGTACTGCTCCTACCGAGGACAAGCTGGGCTCATCCATACTAATATCTGCTAACACAAGTTCATTTTCACATCGCACATAAGTTAGTTCGGGCACAAGTTATATGGGCGTTCATCAAAGTGATAGTACTGCTCAATTTTAGTGGAAAGAACACGCCTTTTCAGCTAGCCTTAGAGATTTGAAGCTCTGCAGTAAATTTTGTAAGGTCTGTGCTTGAACACACTCTGAGGCTGTTGGTTTTCTTTCAATATTATTTATTTAGAGCCTCGTTCTGAAAGAAATATATTCAATAGCATGTTTTGGCTCTTTCTTTGTGTATACATTTCTTCGATCCAATAAAAACAATTGGTATATCTGGATCGTTATTGCAGAATGTGCTTGGTAGCGAAAGGGTTAATACTAGATATGTGTCTGCAGTCAGCATTGCTCATTTTAGTCAAACAAATCAGTGATTCAACATATGGCAAGCATTGTAATGTAAAATTGTACCTCGCCATAGCATCTGTGTTTGGGGCGGATTTCGGTGATACAGCTGAAGCTATGAGCAATAATTAATAAAAACTGTTTACGTAATTGATAAAGTATATTGAAATTATTTGGACATGCTAATGAAGACAGTATGATGGGGCTGACGAAAATGTGCTATCTGCTCATTCTTGAAGAATTTTCATATGATTAACCACTCTAACAGTCTACATTTAAGTCTAAAGCAACAGCGAGCTTTGTAGTTACAAAGGGAAACTGCTATCTACAAGGTGAAACAGAAGGGCTGTTATAGCCTCTTTGCTTTACATATTATTTACTACCGCACTGCACACAGACTGAAAACATGCAGAAGTAGCTATATAATATGTGTTTATGCAATAGAGCTTTGTATTATGATATCATTTAAACAATGAACATGAAGAAGAACCATGCACACCTGAACTAAGCAGTTCATAACAGGTGATTCCATGAGACCCTTAAGAAAGATGAGGTCAGTGTCCCGAGCACCCACACGCCCATTGAGGTCCTCAATGTTCTCTCTGACATGCTGAAATGCAGCTGAAAAAGAAAGAAGATTGCGTTTGCAAACACAAACAGAAATATTCCCAAAATTCCAGGAAAGGTTAGCGCAAACTGTTAATGCATGCTGCAAAATAAGTTGAATTCTACAAGTAAGAATCCTTCTGGTATTTCATATTTTGATGCTAGAGTCTATGAATGACATTTGAAACTAGAGTAAGATTTCCTAAATAGGTCTAATGACACGGCAGTATTGACTTGCCATCCTTTTGAATTAAAAGAAGGTCCAAGGCCTACAACCACAGAAAAAATATTGGCAAGATTCAGAGTACCCTTAATAGTTCGCTGTAATATTTTACTACGAACCAACTTCGGACCTGGTACCCAGAAGGCGGAAACTTTGCTCAGGACGCGGATACGTTATATGGCTAGGGTGGCCTAATATGGCGTCCCCTATGCAAAGGGAAGTCACGTGGGAGCAAACACCTTGACTGCATGATCGTGACGTTTTAACTGCTATGGTAATGCTGCACGGCCCAACACTTAAGGGCACTAAAGAGGAATATTAAACTCTGCTTTTACCATGAGAGGAAGCCTGGGAAGGAAGAAAAGAGTCGAAAGCAAAAGAGACCACGAAGTTACCGCACTTAGCTCGCCATGACGTAATGTATTTTGACAGCGTCTACTCGCGTCTGGTAGGTAAAGACGAACTTTTTGAAGGAAGCTAGAATGCCACCCGAGCAAGTTTCGAGAACTTTTCCTACGCCAACACGACCCAGGTATGAGGAAGTACTTCGAAATCCGTGATGTCATACTAAACGTATTGGGGCTGAGGTTTAGGCGCGAAATTCAAGAAATAGAAGTATGGTCTATACATTCTCTCCAGTAATAACAAACTTTTCCCCCAATTGAAACAAAAATATTTTAGCCGTCTAAAATGATTTAGGGTTGCTCTTTAGTGTTCATTTAATTATTTACTTCACTCTGGGCGCGGCCATGCTAGCGCGACTGCTCAGGAACTTGTTACACAACGACCTTTCCGTTTGTGGTAGCTGATAGCGCCTCGTGATCCTCTACACGCAAAGCTTGCGTGTTCGCTAAAGTATTACCACAGCCATTACTATGCATTCACTTAGAGCCCGTGGTTATCTCGCGAAAGCGCTGATGCTATCACTGACACATGAGAGAACAACGGCTGATTGTTGGTGCGTCAAATGGCGCAAACAGTGCATCTATGAAATTCATCAGCTTGTTAACTTAGTAATGTGCAAACTTAGGGCAAGAAAAAAAGAGCCGGTTGCGCGTACACTAACTCAGCAGCCGCGCTATCAGCCCCGAGAACGAACTACAGGGGCGCTGCGAGCGCCGCTCGCGTGACGTCAGGGCACGGACTCTCGCCTGTCGTCTGCTGCAGTCCGGGAGTTGTCCGGGTGCCTTCTACAGTGTTTTCGTTTGTTTGTTCTCGTTCCCTCTGTTTGGATGCTTATGGCGGTCATCTAACGTATATTGTTGCGACGTCTTCGTTCGCGAAAATTTATTCAAGGAGTTTATTTCTTATACGACAATACAATTCTCAAAGGCAACGCTACAGTGCCAACCGAAGGAGCGCACACCAGCCCATTGCGGGTTTTTCGTGCGCGGATCGACAACCGCAAAAACATAGCATATAAGAATCCAGTTATGATACCATACCTGCCGCGGTGCAACAAGTATGTCACAAACGCTCGCTATATATGACTTTTACAATAGTTACCTTGATTTTAATCCGCTAGAACAGGTTTGCTCACGACGAGTAGTTCACGGTATATATAGTGAATTTTTGCATTTTTTCACAGAAACGCACGGCAGTAACACGAGGACTTAAGACTGCAGTTTAGATTCTACCAGCACCACTTGCTTCTTTAACTGATTCTCAAAATTAGGCGATTCCTCACGTGTTTATTTTAGGTGGCGGTAATTTGAAGTAAAGTTAATTGAGGCTTACAGCTGTTTGCAAAACACGATAAGGAATATACCAATATATATTCCGTTTTCCGTGCTACACGTTCAACTCACTTGAACAATTTACTGGTGTTTGTTTCTTGAAGAATATGTATGACGAATCTGTTTGGCGAACTGACACAGGCTGATCGGCCCAAACTTTTTAGTGAAATATGCCTTTTAGACCGTATGGCTGCAGCCTGAAAGAAGCCGAAGCGTCATTCGTTAACAGTATGGGACATATTGAATATATCATAATTCCCCGGTGGAGGGTCAAAAATGAAGTGAAATATGTAAGGCTTGTGGTGTCTTCCTAATGAAGGTTCGCGAGGTTCTCTTTTACGTACTGACGAAGCGAATAGTTCTCCCTTTGTATATTTAAACAACGCTGGATCGAGACATGGTGAGGCAGAAGGTGCTTGAATTTTCCTTTTCTAGGCACCCTAAGCAGCGCTGTAGTTTACTTTAGGCATTGCAATTGGCGCTGTAAAAAACTGCTTCATGGTTTCAATTCGAAGTTGTAGTGAACTGATGGGTTTCGCGAACAATGCGTGCCTCGCCATACCGACAGTCGGTTGCTACCGTTGCGTGAGGGGTGTGCCATCGATGAAGGCTACTGAGGGCCACCATGAAACATTCCATCGCTTGCAACTGATTGGCTCTCGATTTTAACCACGAAACTTTTCTTTCAGGTAATTGCTACTATGGTATTTGTGAATTGACGATGTAAATACTCTACATGACGTGCCGTCATGTTAGCAGCCATGAGAAATTTGTTTTATGGGGACCTGTTTCAGAGAGCGATGAAAGTAGCAGCAAGCTTTTCATACGAAATGCAGCCTAACCCTTTCTTTTACGCATTAATAAAGTGACCATATTTGACTAAAGCAACTCACCAGAATAATAAGAATCGTGATGACAGCTTCGCTGGGCAGTGTCTTTCTAACGCGGATAACATGTTGACACCAGATACCAAGATTTTTCTTTCGTGAAAAATGCAATGTCTCTCATAGCTAAGTACTAAGGGAATGTTAAGTGTGCGACTTGCAGTGGACATAATAGATGATGATGATGATGAAGTGTTTAGCAAAGCATCATACACAACTTCGCGTGTTGAATTTGCAGACATTCTTCTAACGCAAATTTTATGGACAGACACGGCGCTTATATGCATTGCAAAACCAGTAGACACCTTCAACGCTACGTAGCTTGCGATATCCAAGCCCGCAAATTTTCTTGGAGGAGGAACTGTGGTTCAGGCATGGCAGCAGATATCCTTCAATAAGTACGGCTCGAGATACCCATACCCCAAGCATACTAGAAGCGAACGAGCGCGCGCGGCAGCGGAGCGAGCCGAAGCGAGCGGCGTTCTGGCCGTGACGTCACTCGCGAGAGTGCGCCACTCGAAGTTCTCGCCGCTAATATAGGCTCAACTTCCGCTGAACAAGACTGACATAGACTGAGACATCTGTCAAGTGCTGCAGAATGCACATAGTACATTTAAGCTTAGGCAACTTGCCGCTATTAAATTCTGAACATTTCTATTACAAATAAATATGCTGGCAGAGACGCTGTCAATGCTGTTTTCGTTCAGCGGTCGATACGGCCCACCCGGGGCACCAATGGAACGACTGAGTTCACTGGCGTCATCGGCACGAAAGACCGTCGCAAAGCAACAAGCTTTGGCCGTCGGTCGAGTCGGCATCTTTCTCAGCCCAGTATGACAGCATGGGCTTTCACAGACATTTGCCATTTGCCGTCGAATTCGGCCGACTGCTGGCGTTGGTTTCGTGTGGTACGTGTTGTTGCGACCTAGCCGGGAGTGTGTCCCAACTCGGTAGCGAAGAATTTTGCGACAACGGACGCCGCTGGCAACGCCTAGTAGTGCGAAATAGGCAGCGCTCGCTTCCCTGACGTTTCCTTATTGTTGTTATTTGCAGTTCCTGCTACACTGAGAGAATGCGGGACCCGAGAACTTCGAAGTCTGTACCCATACTACGTTTCACGCCCTCCACGGTCGATAGCTCCGCTCCTGGGGTTGCTGTGGCTGCCACACAAGATCACAGACAGCGTGCGCGTAGCACTCCCGTTATTCTTTAACGTGACGTCATCATAACTAGCCTTACTGCTACTAAACGTCAACAAATTTTACTCTCTGCCATGATGCCAACACTGTCAGGTCTGGCATATTCGAAGACCTGAATTTATTATCAAATTTCACCCAACTTCCACACTTACTGATCGTGATATTTTTTGCGTCTGCAAAACGACTGATAGAGTTTCTACAACATCGCGAAATATGTGTCAGTAATGCTTCAAGGGCAAAGAGAAACACTTTAGAAATTGACATAACATTATTTCTACTGTTTGGTCCAGCAATTTTGCATTGATATTTCGATGCATACACAATCTAGCATATACATGTAGCTGAGTAAGTGTCCATGAGCAAGATATCCAAGGTTATCAAGCAGGACTTACCCACTCTTCTTCAAGAATTCTCTAAAATAGCTACTGTTTTCAGCTCCCATTTTATTTTGCGCCTAATGAAACCTACCCGAAGTGCACTGATTGCACGTCATGGAACTCCAGTGTTTGCCATCCAGTGTTACCACAACACACGAACAAAGCTATATAAAGAACATGATAACAGCAGCCTTTCTTTTTCCTTCGAAATTTCGAAACAAAAGAAAGCTACAGTCACCAGACCCCCTTTATATCCAGAATCAAATGCAATATTTTCCAACATGCAACATAATGACAACTGCAGACACTGAGTCATTTATTTTTTTCTCTCCTAGCAATACAAAGGTCTCGTCCACAAAACAAAAGAATTGCAGGCAGCTTCCACCTGCAACAATGAACCTTGGATCACGTTGTTATATCAAAGACAATAAGAGTTCAGCCATGCATATCTTGCCTTAAATTAAGAAGGAATGTGTTCACCAAGGTAACACTGGCATTCCATATGCTTTGTAAGGAGAAAAAAAAATATAGTTCACAGCAAAGCTTACATACAAGATTGCAGAACGCATGTTTATTGAGTGGCCACCAACACATAACCCCGGCACGAGCAACATGTAAACAATTTTCTACATGTTGCTAGTGGGTGATCAACCAAATTAGAAGTCTGAAGATAAGAAACGAAGTGCTGTAGCGACTAAATCCTGCCTAACCGACCAACAAGACCGCTAATTCGGTGCAGAGAGCCATCTTCACACAGTTTGTCACGTTCTTCTTCTTCTATAATTATTATTATTATTATTATTATTATTATTATTATTATTATTATTATTATTATTATTTAACCTTATAAGATAAAATACTGAAGGAATCCCAGTCAGCTCTTGTTAGATAAAATACACCAAAGAAATAACATATATTGAAGTAAGAGAATGCGCGAAAGGAAACCAAATCACAAGAAGTTGGCATTCAATACTAACACTGTAAGCAAGCAGAAAAACAAGAAGATATTTTGAAGATCACGAAAAGAAAATTGATATTTGAAACATACAATAAAACGGGCGAGACTAAGTTTATAAAGATATTTTTCATGCCTTATCACAGGTGAAGAGAAAGAAAGGGAGGGCGGCGGGGGGTTCATGAACCAGCCTGTCCCACACCTAAGAATATCGGCTATATTACAAATTAATACATAAGACACCTTTAGCATGCCCGCCAAGCTGCTTGAAGTCAAAACACGGAGAAGCGACTTAACGTTCCGCATACACGAGGTCTCCGAATTCACCTCTCATCGTTCATGTGCATTTGATCGGTTTGAAAAAGCCCCGTTTGCAGCTGCAACGGTTCCGACCGAGGATTGCCTGGATTCGATATAGGTAGAAAAATACGAACAATTATCTCACATCACACGTTCCGACCATGACGCGGCAATAACTGACGTGAGTTGACTGCCTCAGCGCTAATCATCGCAAGCGACTGCGATATTGCAACGGCATACTTTCTAGCGTCGCTGAAGGGAAGTGCGCGTCTGTCGCGTTGATTTTGGGGTCACCACCTCATTTCACAGCCGCTGCCGTTCTGCCAGCGCCCTTATGATACGGCACATATGCCAGTTCCTTCGCTGAATTCGACCCGACTTGTTTCAGGCGAAGCGATTCACGCCCGAGTCCACGCGCGAGCCCACCTGTTGGAGCACGCGCCCCTACCTGCGGACACTAACGGCGCCGCGTTCAGCAACAATAACACGCTGCTTGACCCGACATAAAAGTTTTTTTTTCCTTTCCTCCTCATCATAGCATTCGTTGAAAACAAAAACCTCAACCCTCACCAAGAACTGAAACAATTTCCTCAACTGAAATACCACTGGCAATGAAATTCCGAAAGAAGCCTGCCGCGTCACATAGCAAAGCCCCGCCCCGGGGTACAACTTGATCCCGTCTGCGTACGTTTGCCAGTGGCAGCGGCACACTGGACGCGCGGATCGGACCAGAGGACTCACCCATTTTGAGGCTGCTAGATCAGGCTGCGCCAGGAAACGATCAGCCGAAGATATCGCGAGTCGGACGTCAAAAACAATTGCACAGACTACAGGTACAAAAACTGAACCGTGCAGCTCGCGTAAAACGCGCGCCGCGAGCCAACGCCAGAGATGCGTACCCCGTCGCGTTTCCGTCCGACGCGCAGCAACGTCACGTCCGGTATGTCGAACACGGCAGAAGCGGAGTCGCAAAACCTGTCTTGGGCGCGCTCAGGTGAAGCATCTCTGGGGTAAGCCAACAAAGTGCGCTGGCCGAATGGAGTCCGGCAAATGCTCTTTTGCGGTTTGTTTGCGGCGCGCGCCTCACTCGACGGGGAAGACGGAACAAAGACGACACGCTCCTTTTTTTTTACGGCGAGACGTGGAAGACCGGAAAAGAAGAAAATATGGGGGGTGAAAGGAAGGTGGAGGGAAGTGAATAATGGAATGTATGAAAACGAAAGTGCTCTACAGCTATTATATCGCAGGAGCACCTGTACGGGGGGAACGATTGGGGTCTTTCGGGCAACTAAGACCGTTTTATGCTGCTCCGTAGGTTCGTCGCCCCCCGTGCTACGCCGTCGCGCGTCGCTCCTGTTTTCTCGCTCAGCATATTTTCGTAGTTTATCGGTGTCATATGACTGTCGCATCACTGTCGTTTCGAAAGTGAATGAACACTGCATAAATGCGTATTACAGAAGGTTCGCACATTAACAAACAATTCACTGCCACTGCTTCGAGCGCGAATTGCACTTCGCAGTATCGGCGAACATGGGCGCAGGCTGTCGCAGCAGTTCAGCACGTAACAGATGAATGTTCGGACGGCAGCGCAACCATCTCATCGCTGTCAGTTACCATCTCATCAAAATGAATTAGGGTGAATAAACTTACCGGGGCGGGCAGGAAGCCGCGTGCTTTAGTAAGCCCATATCGGAGGGCTGTGCATGAGCACATACGCGCGCGCGCGCGTAGCCATTTATACATGAATAGAAATTACCTACGTAGGAGCCATTCAGAATTTTAGGCACATTAATTGCTTCCTACAGCGTAAGGTAGACATCTACAACTTTCTGCTCTTCGTCGTGTAACATAGCGTCGTCTTCTAATTCTTTGGAGTTCACTGTTTTCAGTAAAAACCTTAAAATAAAAGGGAAAAAAGCTAAAAAAAATTGTGCTCTGAATTTGTCGCTTAAATTTAGACGTGTGCGACAGTGGCGTATATAGCCATGGGATGGAACACCGAGCAATTTTTGGGGTCGAATACGAATCGAATTGTGGCAGAATCGAATCGAATCTAGCTTTCGAACAATGAACTGCCTTTTTCACTATTATTATAAAACAGTATTCACATCCTGGGTAGTATTCACAAGTTTGGCAAGGTTCAACAGTGTGAGGCACTGTTTTTCTTTCTTAAATCGCTAATGGAACATTGAAAATAGGAAGTTTGTTCGCCTACTCAGAACTTTGGAATATACATGGCTGTTCACTATCTGAAGAAACGGAAGGAAGCTTTGTGGGCCAGTTAGCATTTGTGTATACCGTCTATTCTGAACCGGAAATGCGCATCGTCTGCGATGACAGGGCGACAAAAACAGACTTTCTTTTTTCTCTCTATTTCTAATTGTTGCAGTCGACTAGAACTAGCCGGAATAGGACATCCGCGTTAAGAGCGGAGAAAGGTTGACTTAATTCTCGCTAACTCCATATTTCCGGAGGAAACCGTTCGATTACTGCGCATTGTAACCACAAGCCATCTTTATGAAGCGAAGGGGTGACGAGGGGGTGACTTTAATGAGAACTGTAGAGTGTTTAGTCCAGCCATACGACCACCATGCTGTTCGTGATTATAAGAATAAAAGAGAGGGAAAAAAATAATGTTATACAAAGAAAATACGAGAAAAAAAAGCACTTCCTACACACACGAGTACGGGAGCTCGAGAAACATTACATAACTGCTTAGTGGGAAGCTGTAGCGCGGTCCCACCCTATCCATTTACTTAAGAAATTTCTTCAATAATAAATTCCTTTTAGACGCCTGGCGTTTCATCCGCACCTCCAACAAAATAACGCCAGTTTTTGTTTCGGAATAGGCGATAGCACAGCGATAATGTTCGGCATAACGATGCCCTATCGTTTCCGTGGTTCTGACGGCACCGCGGAAATACGCAATCGACGCAGCTCGCGTTTCATTTTTCCTTTTTAAATGTGTTCTCGTCTTTTGGGAAGTACACTTGATATTTTATTCCACGATAAATTTGCGATGTACCATGCAGGAAAGTTGTGGTACGACTACTACATACAGATTTATCGGCCTTTACCAGTAACCTATTGTATTTGATTCTCTACACGCGAAAACGAGCGAACGGAGAACACATCAGCGTGTGCCGCGTGCTCCGCGTGCTCGGCCATGTCCGTTCTGTCCCACCACCGAAACTTGGTCTTGTGGGCTCTTCAGAGTCACCGTTTCCGTGGAAGCTCCCAATTCGGCCGTTATAGGTCCAGTTTGCTACTATTATACTAGATAAACCGTAAAACGCACACGCCAGGATACACGGAGAGCAAGAATGACGGCGTCCTCGAGAAGGGAAACTATAGGTAAACCAACTAGTTCATCACCGTATATGGCTTCGTGTGACAACACTGCGGTCGTTAACATGGATGCCGTCACCATATCAGCACGCGGCAACAGCGGCGCAACAGGCACAGGAAGTGTGCTTTTGTTGCGTGCCATGGTTCATCGTATGTTTTCAGCTTGCAAGCAAATTGCAACGCTCTTCGATTTTTCAAATATTTCCGGGGCACATGCAATGTACGTGATTTGGACTTCGTCGTCCGCGCTCAGTTCAGCGCAAGACTCTGCGCTACGTGCAGTTGCGCAAGAAATAACATCGCGGTATTTAGCACAAACTGTCCTTGTTCATACCGTTCAGATCAATGCCCTGCTTTTTTTTTAATATTTTATTTTATTTTTAAGCAGCACACTGGGCGAGATGTCAATTGCTAGCTTCTTTCTTTGCTGCAGACTAGAAGTTTGAAGTTGTAATTTATGTAATACAATGTGAATGTCGTGCTCTCCTACAAATTAAGAAAAACATACAAAAATGTACAAAGAAAAAAAAAGGATACAGCACGGAACTGCGCGGCCGCTGCTCGCGTTATCTATGCTGTCAACGCCCGGGTCTAAGCTGCACACTTAAGGTAAATTCGTATAGTTTCATTGCAATATTATGAGGGACAGCAACAGTTCTTGCAGTCTACGGGGAAAAATACTTATGAAAATTGAGACATGTGGCACAAGCAGCCATCGAGTAAGCATATGTCTCGTCAGGCAGCCTATTCACTGTCTCGGTTTAGACAAAGCAAGTTATTAGTTGACCCAGCTCAACATGTTTGGATTCCTTCAGAACGATGCCCGGTGCTGTATGCCCTTGGTTATTTCAACGAGCACTACACCCTACACTAAATGCATCTGGGGCGAGCCCTTGATATTTTTCATTACTTTTATAGTCATCGTGCACCAGGTGCGATCGTATTATACCACATCTGGTGCACATGTATCAAATAATGTAAACAAGCCTTTTGTTGCCGAACATGACTCTACGAAACCTTTCACATCACTTCTTTTTTTTAATGTGAGAATTCTATTTTCGATTCGACATTCAACGGTCGTTTTTCAACGTTATTCGTATTCGATAACTTCAATTGCGACCATGGGTCAGGGAGGCCATACCGTCCACCTACTGACAAAACTTGCGATAGCGATAGTCGATAGCGGTCTAGCGTGTCGCCATCATAGGACGAGGTAAAGCTTACCGTGACGAACCGGTTCGCAAACCGGTTCAGTGTCGCGACGCACTATAATACTTTATTTCTTCGGACCGAAACGAAATCGGAGCGCGTCGAACCCGAACCCGACCCGAACCGGGGTTTTCTTTTTTTTCGGTTTGACACCTTGATCCTAACACTGAATGAAATTATATCGCCTCCGCTCTCACTCTGTCGAATGTATCTTTCATCGAGCTTCCACAAGACTTCACAGTGGCACCTGCTGTTGTTGCTTGCAGTGGAGCGTACAGTTCTATACAACAGAGTACTGCTCCATTGAACATTTCTTCAGATCCGAAAAACATTATATATCCCTCGATTGAGAGACAGCAATAACGTTACAAGCATGAGCTGCACTTTCTGGAGTGATTATATCGAGCGGTTCGTTGTTTTACATTGCCAGGCAAGGCGGCCGCGCCCTTTGGAGGCCAAAGATGTTTTTTTTTTTTCGGTTTTAATCAGTTTATTATGTTTTTTTTTTTCTTGCTGGCAAATATTTATTGGCGTCTTTCAGTCAAGACGGAAAAGTAGAAAGCGCACAAATAAATAAGAAGGAAACAACGGAGGAGTGTTGAAATGTGAAAGACGAGAAGACGAAGCACCACCCTTCTGATCTTGCTGAGCAGCATGTCGGGTGCAAAACAGCCGCACGACGATCTCAACGATCCGAAGTAGCGCTTGTAGGTCCGCTTAGGTCTGGGTGACAGAGCTGTTGGAACGCGTGCTGCTTATAGCGTAGTTTTGGTTCCTGCTAGATGAAAGCAAAAGGCAGGAGTGACCCGGGTCCAGATTTTTAGCAGATATTAAAAAGGCCGACTATGGCAGCTCCCAAATTCCACTGTCTAGGATAAATTTCTTTAAGAAGTGAACATTTCAACTGCAAATTATTTGTTTCACTTGCGATTTCACAGAATTCTACCATTTGCATTTTAACATCTATAATTGATGTCATTGCGGAAATGAAATGCAGTTCAGTACAGCGTCTACTCAAAAGACATATCAATGAAAATTTAACTAGGCGAATGTGTTATTTAGCCCGTCTCACTGCACGTTGTGAATCGTCGTCCAAGTGACGTCCGACTCAACCCAAGCGGTAGCATTGCGCTGCCTGCCACAGACGTGCATGCACCCTTTTATTCTTTAATTCTATCTTCTCAATGTGCATACCTGCTTCGTGCACCGCTCTGATAACATGCACACGTACAATGCACACGAAAGAAAGAAACAAACTTAAAAAGAAGGAGACAAACACTCGATTCGGTCTTTCTATTCCCTATGTGCACTGTTGTCTATATACCGCAGTTAAGACAGTTATGCACTACTGACTTGCCCTATATATAGCGCACATGTCAGTTGAAAACGGCCAATTTGACCTGACGTTGTACCAAACAGCCAGATTTTGCGTTAAAAAATGATAGGTCTGCGTGTCCTTTACACCTTATAGGCACTTTTCGCGAAAGAGAAAGGAAATCACGCGGCGGGAGCGAGCGCGCGGATACTGGAAAGACCAGCCCAATATTGGCAAGCGATCAGGAAGTTAACTTGGAAGGTCAGATCCGGTGCCACGCCCAGAAGAAGCAGGCGCCGTACACGCTGTTGTCAACCCGTCAATTCGCCTGTTTTCCTTCTCTCTCGCAATTTTTCCCCGTGCAATCTGAGCGCGCCGTGATTGCTCGAGTTTCCGAATTATCTCATTTCTATAACTTGGGTCTCTTTGATTTGCCGATTAATATAAATTACGCATTCACTTTGAGCTAGTTTTTTTTTTTTTTTTTTCCTGCAAGCACTCATTGGAACAACCGCTTTCACTCAGACGCCTTTTATTTCGACAGCGCACATAACTCATCTGGCTGGAGAGTACTCGGGTTTTCTCGCTTTACGGCAAGCGTGCGTGGGTCGGTGCCGCAATCTTCCCCAAAATGATGTCCGCCCCGCCACTTGAAAACCAGTTGTCGCGAGGAGAAACCATTCTGTCACTGACGAATATAGTTACAATTATAATTTTAGCACAGGCGCGGCTTGGGTTTAGCTTTCTTTTGTTTTTATGCGCGAGAATTAAGCGCCGATGATTACCGTTGAAAGGTACTGCAAGGTAAGGAGGTTATGTGACTTGCACGTTTATCTTTTTATTTTGTTTTAACATCATTTGTTTTGTTTATATATATATATATATATATATATGCACTCCAGACAATCCAAGCCACAGAAAACCGGCTTATGGCATATATTGCATTGCATTTTGAGCCACAAAATAGTGCCATTGAGCGCGCACATCTATTACGCGCAACCAAGCAATACATCGCAACGTGATACCTCCGTTAATACAGCGTGCTTTCTTTTAGACCATATAAACACTTTTTTATCAGAAATATTATACGTGTAGCGAATGCGGCATTTATGCAGATGAGTTGCTAATAAGTCAGGCATACATATATACTTTTCCGCTAATACCGTGAGCTTCAGAAGACTAATTAACGAACAATTCATTAAAAATTTAATTCCTGCCTCGGGAGCCGTGGTTTAAATGGCAGATTTGGAGGCAGTCACTTTTTACTGCACCATCATTTTTTTCAAAGATCTCGAGCATCGCACATAATTCGAGACATTCATGATCAAATTTCAACGGTAAATGCAGGCAGTATTGGGACCGAGCATGCTGGGAGCGCAGGAAAGGCGGCCCCGCTATCACATCAAACGGAAACGCCCCGTGACGAAATGCACGGCGCAGTTTGAAACTGAACGTGTCGACCAATCGTGGCAGGCACTGATACGGCACAAGCATGTGCGACTGTGTGTCGTGTCTGGATTTGCCGCGGCATGCCATCCAAACATCATCACATACGTCTTCACGGGGCGTTCCTATCTGACGTAGCAGCGAGACGCGCTCGGTTTCGATATTGCCTCGATTGAGCTTTGAAGTTCGATGACGAACATCAAGAATTAGGCGCGATATTGAAGATGTTTAAAAAGTGGAGGTGCACAAAAACGTGACTGCCTCCAAATTTGTGGTTTAGACAACCGCCCCCCGTCCCACAAAGTACTAAGAAAAAAGCTAATTAATTATTTTTTTTAATCAATCTTCTGAAGCTCACGTTGTTAGCGGCAAAGTATGTCAACCTTGCCTAGAAACTCCTTTGCAAGAACGCCACGTTCGCTGTGCTTATAGCTTTTTTTAAAGAAAGAATCTGCATGGTCTAACAAAAAAATGTATTGTGTGTGTGTGTTCCCTAAAGCACAGACAGCTGCTACAGAACAGCCCACGATATTCAACGGTTTCGTGATTTTAACACTGCAAGTTATTACGAACATCGGCAAAACGCGCGAAGGAACGTAAGCGACGCTTAAAATTAAGCTGCCCACCACTGGCGCTCGGATTCGAATGGTGGTGGTAAACATTTATTTCACTTATTTACAGAGAGAGTTGGGGACGACCTTAAGGGCCGGCCCCTTACAAGATCTAGGAGGGGTCCCTAGTCCGGGACCCCTGTGGCCTCCGCGGGGGCTCGGGCCCTAGCCACGAGAGCTCTTTGGCTCTCTAAGGTAGAGCAGCCGAGCAGGGCAGCCTCCCAGCTCTCTCGGGTGGGTGGGGGAGGAGGGCAATGCACGTCCCTGCGGCATCACTCATAGGAGCGGGAGCAGCGGGTCGCGCTGGCCCCTGCGCTGTCGTACGACATTTGCGCTTAGTAATTTGTGCCAGGTGTTGTGCCTCACACGGACTCTGACGGTAGTGGCGTCTGTGCACGCACTTCGGAAAGGACAACAGGCGATACTGCAGCGGACGGGGACGACTTTGCAAGCATCGCTATCATGTTAGGATGACGATGTCCGTCGCGAGAGGCTGTATATGCTCACTCACTGCTGTCGCGAGTCCAGCGCCAAATGAATCGCTCGAGTCTGCTGATTTTCTTTTCTACTTCTCTGTTTAAATAGCCGTCACTGATTCACTGTCAGTCAGTGATGACGTAAGTTCCGCCACAGATTTTGACAGGTTAAGTTTGCAAGAAAACTGGCACTCTTCTGCGAGAAATATCGCGGATGAATTGGCTTAAATGAAGAAAGCTTCTTCTTTTTTTTTTTTTTTTTGCGAACATAATACGACACGGCGCATGCGAGATTTGCAAACGAAGTCAAATGTGAGTGGAGGTCGCTCTAAAGTGGGCGGACGCCTACACACTATCCGCGGTTTCCAAGTTTCCAAAACAAACCTGTCTCCAAGGCAGCCGCTGTTGTCATGGCGATTAACTACCACACATTAAAAGCCCGCTCGCGTGCTGAGGCCGTGAGAAGAGCGGAACGCCTTGTGCCATCGATCTGTCGTCACGGCAGCCCCCGGGACCATGTGGTCACCGGCGCTCCGTGTGTTGACCCCACCTCGATTCAGGAAATAGACGGCGCAATGCAGCTGCGACACGCTGCCCATCTCCGCAGGGCTGTGGCGTTGCAGCCGAGCCCTCGCTTCACGCGTCGGCGCGATCGGTGAATAACGCCTCCCGAAGGTCCCAGACGACGGCTGTTGGCAACATCAGTGTACGGGGCATGCGATAGGCGTTAAACACGCGTCATGAACGGTCATTTGCTTGCAAACCGACCCGTGATGACGCTGTGACGAAGTGCCAGTTTGACCCTTCTGACGTCATTGAGTCCCCCTTATACAACCACCCACTCGAGGCGATGAAGAAGCGGACTGTATGCAGAACGCGTGGAAACGGAAAGCGCATGGGGTTATACAGTGGCATGGAGTATAGGTATAGAGCATCGGGCTTCTATAGATTGAAAGCGGATGTTTATGTAAAGGAGCCTGTCCGCTTATAGCTGTGTATGTACGCGTGTATAAAGAATACAGCGGGCGTACGTTTTCTATGTCGAACAATCTTTTAAAGCTTTCTTTCTTTGTTCTCCACGCTTTGCGGTTTGTATGTTTCTGGCCGTTTATGGTCAACCTGAGACACTGGATGTCACTAGTTGCCACTAGGAATAGATTAATAAATAAAAATGACCGATTGCCGGCTTCGAACTCTGGCCCTCACAGGAGCTCGATGCCTAACCATTAGGCGAACGTGTGCCCCCGTGAATAGACGAACTCGCGCAAGCCAGCGCTCGAGCTGTGGCGCTGTGGCGTGTTTCTACAAATGCCAAACACATCGTGTATTGTGATTAGACACGTTTTATGCTGAATGAAGTGCCGCTTTCTTTGAGCGGTCCACCATGGTGGCTGAAGGTCACATTCGTCACTGAAATCTGCAGCGCGTCTGTTGACGCAATGCGCACGCTATATCGCTTACCTTTAAAGACGTCAACCCAAGGTTGGTTTTGCCGGAACTTTTTAAAAGAAAGCCTACGAAATTTACACAAATCACGTCCCTAAAGATGACTTATCTCTCCGGGAGGACGTCATTTGCAATAAAAATCAAAGCAATTAATTAAGTGAACTAATTACATTATTAATTTATTCACTACAAACCTTACGGCGCGTGATTGTAAGGGAACGTTGAAGAGAATCCTTATAAAAGTGTAGTTACAGGTTTTTACTTTTCGAAGGGACCATGTAAGCCGACATAACTGACATTTTACCCGATCTGACACGCGGCACCACGAAGCGCGGCTCTCTGTCCAACCCCTGTGTGGCGCAAAAGCATGGCGCAAAATGAAGCTGCCGTCGCACTTTTTCTCTTCCTACGAGCTGATTCCTATTGGCGCTTTGCGCAACTCCCCAGTGAACGCATGAGGGCCGAGACAGACCGCTTGACCGCGCGGTATGGAGAACCTTTATTTTATGCCGCCTATTACGTCACAATGGAGCCCTATACTGCGTCATGTGTGCGCGTGTGCGTGAGCACGCGCGTGCGGGCGTGTGTGCTTTAACCTCATTATTTTCATATTGTAAACTTGAATACAATCGTATTTCAAGACAGAGAGAGAAAGAGAGAGCAAAAGCATAAACGAAAGGCAAGGAGGCTAACCAGGACTGAGCCCGGCTGGCTACCCTGCACTGGGGGAAGGGAAAAGGGCGAGGGAAATATTACGAGGTTTATCCGGCCCCTCGAGTAACCCCCTTTCTTCTCGTCCACTTCTTTCTTCGTGATACCAACAGAAGCGGTGCCTAATGCGGCTATCATCTTTTTCTGCTTTTCTTTTCTTTTTTTCTTTTTGGCGCAAGATGCCTCGAAGACCAATATTTTTAGGTTCCGATTTAAGCTGACATAGGCCACATGCGTGATCAAAAAGCAGGCTACATGCACTGACACATTCGAGAGTGAACAACTATATGCCCTGCAGCCTGTCTTTAGGCACGTTCCAGTCTCACCAATGTAACGTGTGCCTCATGAGAGTGGCAATTTGAAGATTTCTAAAACAAGCCGCCATCCTTCGCCCATGGTGGACATACATATTTCGCTGCAGTATTATCATTTAGCGTCATCTGTATGTACAACTCGCGAGTGTACGCGTTTTGTTTATTGCATCGGCGTTCTCGCAGGCCATCAAAACTAGTTGCAAAGGGGTTTATTGTACTTCGCTTTTCCAAGAGGAAACCGCGCAGCAAAACTTCGTTATAAGTGGCTTCGCTCATATAGAACTGCTGGCTGGGTTAACCGCACAAATATTCGTTTACCTACAGTTCTTCATATGCGAGTTCCACTGCTAACCGTGGACTCTATCCCCTTGGCTTGATCTAAGCATGCGCCGCGTCAGAAACCTGAGGCCCACAGATATGTTTATAAATGGCACTCGGAGTTTCTCACAAATACTACAATAAAATAAATGTTTATGGCTGGGCACGAATTAATGCGTTTGAACCGAATAATCGCTATTTTTTTACCGATTAATCAAACAGTTAATCAGATACGTTGATTTCCGTGTAATATTTACCGGGACAACAAAAACTACATCTGCCATTAGATAGTTGTATAGCGCGATATGCTGTGGAGCTACAGAGCTAGAAAGCTTTACCTCGCTTGTCTATATACCAGATGCCGTTCGTGTTACGCAAGTGAAAAGTAAAAGTGAATGCGCACAACTAAAGATCTACTTGGACAACCACTGAGAACGCCCAGGGCGGCCCTGTACAGTGGATAATAGCGCAATCAACACGGAAACTTACTACCGATAGCTACGCGCAAATTTTTTTAATGAGCATATGCTTGACTAAGCTAGCTCAAGTGTTTTGAGCCGATTAACCAGATCACAACAGTTAACCGCGATTAAAGCGGCAGTCGATTCATCGGGAAATTAATCGATCAGTCGCTCAGTTGTGCAGAAAATAAAAAAAAGATGACTATCTTAAACGGCGCCTCCTTCAAGCGAGAGCGTCTAGCTAAGCGCAAGACTGCTGCATACCTACATGTTTTTCTGAACAAACTCGTGTTACGTATAACTGTGCCAAGGTGAGCAGTGAGTGATGGCCTCGCAGATCTGTGCAAGCGCTTTCTGTGTAGCGATCGGACGCATTTGTTATTTCCCCCTGGTTATACGTTTGCATGATGAGGTAACCAAACTTTTAACTTGCACCACAAACAAAACTTACGAAAAAGACAACACTTACAAGTGGGAGGAATTACCAAAAGGCCATATTGCCTGCCGCCTCAGTTATCTTGCTTGGGAGTTCTATCTAACGCGAAGGGGCTTTATATTTGCGTTAAGGTTCAGAAAAACAGTCGACTTTTGGTTCAACTCCGAATTGAGAAAATGACGGTTCGAACCGGTTTAAACAGGTTTAAACAGGCTCGTTTCCATAAGTTAAGTGTTATGTGAAGGAAAGCGACACAAATTGTACCAAAAAGTCGCAGTTTCGCCCGAAAGCGAAGCATCAATTGCGATAGCAAATTACTGGACAGCTATACGAAATAAGGATATTAGTTCTATCGACCAGCCTGTAAACATAGGCACACTAACTAAATTCACAAGCATGGTGCCAAGCGCGCACAAGCAAACATGAACACATCTCACTCGATGAGCGCGGAAACTCGCTGTCAAAACGCTTGAGTGAGGAAGCGCGGTGGCATCTAATTTAACCAGAGTTTAAAGATATGCAAATGCCACGTAGCTGGACAGAAAAAAAGGTAATGTTGTTTGCCGTCGCGTGGAGATACTCAAGCATTTTTTTTCATCCCACCTAATTATATAATTAGTCTTAATTAATTAATAAACTTCACAAATATTACATAGATGAAAAGTGACAATGAGAAAATTGTAGAGCGACATGAAAAACTCCCGATACAGCTTTCTGTTGCTCAATACGTGCTACATAAACGTGTTTTTCCGAGCTTGAAAGAAGCTCGCAAATGCACGCAATATTGCCGCGCAACTGACCGCTCGAGGATTTTGCGCGTATTGGTGGGCTTCTTTCACGCTCGAAAAAACACTCTTATGTAGCATGTATTGAGGAACAGAAAGCTGCAACAGGATTTTATCATGTTGCTCTACAATTTTCTTATTGACACTTTTTTTCAAATTATAATATTTGAGAAGGTGATTAATTAAGGCTAATTACCTAATTAGGCAGAATGAAAAAAATGTTTGAGTATCATCACACGACGGCAAACAATATTACCTTTGTTCTGTCCAGCTACATGGCATTTGAATATCTTCAAACTATGGCTAAAGTTAGCCGGGACCCCATCTATAATAGGTCTCCCACCACCGCAGAACTATTTGACTGTCAGCAATTTCAAACGCCCATATGCCTGCCTCCAGACGGGTCACATTGAGAACGGCAATAACGGTGCTGACTCTTCTAAAATGACAGCAAGCTTGTGTGAAGGAGGAGGGAAGGGAAGGGCAGAGAGGTCAACCAGACCCGCGTCCGGTTTGCTACTCTACACATGAGGAAAGAGGGTTAAGGGATGAAGAGAAAGAAACGAGAGGTAGGAATGCACTAGTAGAATACGAACACGTGGGGCTGCCAATCACATGTGTTGGGTGGTCGTGCCCTTCCATACGTCAAGACGCAAAGGTTTCTTGGAGTGACGATCGATAGGAACCTCACATGGTCGCCCCAAGTGAAAAAACTGAGTGAGAAGATTTCCTCGGCGTCGCACGTATTCCGATTTTTAGCCGGATCACAGTGGGGCAGCAACTGTAGATCAATGGTGCTCCTCCATAAGGCCTACGTCGACGGAACACTACGATATTACCTCCCGATCCTGCACAAAATATCTCCCACAAGCAAGAGAAAACTCGAGGCAGCACGAAACAACTGCCTTCGCGTATGTCTTGGCCTTCCTAAGGGGTCGTCCCGCTCAGGGACTGTAGCAGAAGCTGGATGCCTGCCTCTGGAAGTGCTATGTTCGCAGGAGACACTTCGGATACACCTCCGCCACGTCATTCATACGAAGACTCACTTTTTAAAGGATATTTCCAGAACCCGTGCTACATCTAGCTTTGGGCAGGCCGTCGGAAGCATATCTATTTCGATTCCTGCTCAGGCGTCACAAATTATGCCGCGAAACATTTCACTATGGACACTGTCCCCACTGGAAATCGTGCCATATATACCTGGAATCAGTGCGAAAAAGAAAATGCCTCAAGCAGCGACTTATCAGATAGCTTTAGAATATATGCACAAAGAATACGCAGCCGCAACGCACATTTTCACAGATGGCTCTACAACTCCACATCGTTCATCATGCGGACTTTTTGTTCCCTCTACAGGGCAACGATTCTCGTTTCGTCTTGAGCGAGCGACATCATCTACTTCAGCGGAGCTATATAGCATTAAGGAGGCCCTTGTGTATGTACTTCGACAGCAACCGCCAAAGACATGGGTGATTTTCAGACTCAAAAGCAGCCCTACAAAGTATGTGGAACAGGCACAAGCGTTGCAATAATCAACCAGCAGCATTTGACATTGCTTATCTTCACCACAGGGCTAAGATTGCTGGGCATTGCATAAAGTTCCAGTGGATACCTGGCCATGCCGGCATTTCGGGAAATGAAAGAGCGGACGAAGCTGCCAGAAATGGACTCCAATACCGCAAGTTCAAAAGAACATATTTTACAAAAGCCGACGCTTCAAACATGGCAAAAAAATATGCCTATCAAGAAAAAGACCGCATCTCCAATCTGCCGCTTCACCAAGATAACTTCCTACGTTACATTGACCCAGATATGAGACCGAAAATTCCACGACCACTTCCTCGACACTTAGAGACATTGTACCATCGTCTTCGATTGAACGTGGCATACACGAATAATTATCTGTACCGCATAGGATTAACCACTAACCCATACTGTGATAACTGTCGCAACTTACAGACAATTGAGCACATATTACTAGAATGCCCCGCGTACCGCGACGAGAGACAATTTTTAGAGCACCAAATGGACATGATTTGCCACGAACCGTTAACGTTACCGAGCATCTTAGGTCCTATGCCCGGCCCTTCAAAACAGCGACGGGTTTTGGATTTATTGTTCAATTACCTGACAGAAATTGGTCAAATAGGAAAGCTTTAAAAATTGCATCCTTCCTATACAAAAGCCTAACTTTACCCGCCATGTCACCTGTAAATATTAGTATCAGGTCCACTCGGACATTTCATATTTACTTTTATCCTTTTTTTCTCCCACTCTTTTCTGGAATCTTTTCATCCCATTCCCCATCCCTATACAGAGTAGCATGCCAGCGGTTATATACGCGCCGGCAAAATTCTCTGTTTTTCTAATAAAGAGCCCTCTCTCTCTCTCTCCCCCCAATCACACCTACATTCGGTCACACAGCCCAGTCGAATTCACAAAGTGTAGTAATGCGCGCGTTGCTTTGTAATCCTGCGACGCCTGGGATCATGATAAAATACTCCGTGTCTCTTAGATGATCTGCAATCTAGCCCGTTTAACACAGTCCGAAGAACGCAGCATTCTTTGTACAAAAACACAATACGTGTTCGAATGCCTCTTCGCATGAATCACACATTGATGTGTCTGACATTTCATAAGTTTTCGTAAAATCTACTCCTAACCAGAGGCGGCACAGTAAGGTTGCATCGTGTGCATTTAAAAATTAGGTAGTATGGTTGAACCACAAGAGCAGGAAAAGCTCCAGATAAGGTGGGCAACGTGAATCGAAAATCGTTACTTTTTCGTTTCATTCCAAAGTGGAAAAATAGGGCGCTATAACGTAAAACTATTCCAAACTTTTCTGTTCCAATTCTGCTATCAGTCCTCCGCGATTGGTCGAAAACTTTTTTCGACCATCCCCACTTCACTTGTCTGTCACGCGACGTCACGAAAACCACAATACCTCCCCATCTGATATGATGTGTACACACTGATTATGCATGATTTGACAGAAAAAAGAAAAAGTTATTTCTAATTCGACCCCTTTTCGCCATTAGCCCTTGGCTATTGGTAAAAAGTTTTCGGGCTGCACCCACTTCACCTGCCTGTCACGCGACGTCCAAAACCGCACAAACTCACCGCGTCAAAGTGACGTGTAGGCGATAAAGATGCATTAATATGCCGAACAAAACTGAATTTTTTTCGGAATAGCCGCAGGCTGCCCCGTTCCGAAAGGAATAAAAGATGGCTGTAGCCGATCGCTGAGACGCTGGCTAATCGCACCTGCCGGAGAGCATGGGTGTATTTGCATGTAATAAAACTTCTTGCGTGACCGTGTAACATTTTCAAGCACTTTCGGCACGTTTACTACCTCATTCTGCCAACTCTTCTTTGCTGGGGGTCAGTTTTAGCGTCATTCTTAAGCTTCCGTTGCATGCCGCCGCGATTTTCGACCAGCCACCACAAGCTAAGTAAGGGAAAGTCGACCAATCGCAGACGCCGGCACCACCCTCTTCATCCGGTTATCGATTTTCAGTGCACTGGCTCTGCCCCAGTGAATCCCTCTCCACTTGAGCGTTCTCCTCGCCTCTTGTCAGCCAATTAGATACGACAAGCCGCTCAGTGTAGGCAACGTTATTCGTTTTTCAAGCAAACAAAAGTGACCTCCTATGAACGAGGAGAGCGTTGGATTGGTTTGTCCAGACAACCCTGCGGGTGACCGTCCGGTGCTTGCGTCGGTGGTTACGCAAATTTGACGTCAGGAAATTGGAATAGTTTTACGTTATAGGGCCCATAGTCTTACAGTTCCGGTTCACTTCCGGTTCACGCAAATATAATGCTTTCTTTTTTTCGGTTTTCGGTACAATTCCGGTTCGATACCCTGTTTCGAAGATTCGTAACTTCTTGTTACACAGCATTGCGTCCTTTCGCTTTCACTGGCTCCTCGTGATTTCCTCCTTTGTCTTATTGAAAAACAAGATCACGTTGCTCAACTTTCTTGTTACTTTTCTGAGAATATATGCCCAGATCTCTTTCATGCAAACAGCAGTACTCCTTTCTCTTTCTCTCTCTCTCTCACTGCCCGGCGTTTGCGTTGACTAATTCTTTTTATAGAGATTTTATGCATTACACGTACTTTCACGCTAACATAGCAACGAAATTATTGCGAAGCCAGCGTAACTTAGTCGCATTCTCCGCATCCTTGTGCATAATGAGTAGCATAACGCTCTCCAGACGAAAACATGAGACGGCGCCGCCGACGGTACATCGCCCCATTATAAGCTCGTGCGACGCCTCGAATAGGATGCCCATTATGCCGTGCAACAAAAAGAGCCCGTCGCACCGCGGCGCGAAATCGAACAAGGTGAACGCCGTTCCACACCCCTCTATTTTCTACGCGTGAGCGGAGGCGCGACCGGGGCGGCCAGGGTGAGGCAGGGCACACACACACTGCACGCGCTGTCCGATTGCAACATCGGCGAAGCCAGAGCGAAGCGTGCCCGGCGGCCACAGCGAAGGAGACAGGCGAGGCGAGTCAAATGCATCCCCGCATATCTGTCACGCAGCCGACAGCCGCCGTGGCTGCGCCGACTTGGACCAGGCGTAACCGCTCTCGCTTCCCTCGGCGTCAATGGGGCTGGCCTCACGGGCACCCGTGGACGGCCGCGTGCGACCCAAGCGCCGATGTACATGCAGGTGCCGCGAGTGAATAATACGAGCCGCCCGTTGGACGAGTGTACTTGCATCCCCCAGTCGCCCTCGTTTCTTTTATTTTCGCTCTCCATTCACGCGTTTCTTTCGTCTGTCTCTTTTCACTTTTTCTTTGTTTTTTCTTCAGCGCATTTGCTTGCACGAATACTCAAGTGACCACGTGCCCGACCACCACCGCTTTCAAAAGGACTTCTTCTTGGACAAGTTGGTGCTTAAATTTCCTAGGTATACTTTGTGGCGCAAAAATCCAGAAATGTATTTTGCGCCACAAAGTATACCTAGGACACCACCGCTTTCCTGATCTGCTTTTTCCCCGTGCGTTTTAAAACAAATATTTACGATGAAACAGTCCAAATATCTAGAAACTCGTCTTTTTGAGCATCAATAAAGAAACTTACTGTAGTGTTCTCTTAATCTTGCCTTCTCACTCTGCAATTTATTTATTTATTTATTTATCTGCACACGCGTGAATGTCGTGTTTGTAGTGCGATGAAAATCAAGAATTGTTTCGTAAATCGCGTTTCAACACTAATAACAATGACAAAGACAAAAAGAGTTCGTTTTGGACCTGCGGATGCATAAACTACGCAGTTATAAATCGGAAGAAAGGTCCCCTTTGCACGATAATCAAATAAAGCCTTGCGTAATTAAAGACGTACTGAGTATTCTGGTATAGTTCGTTTGCCCAACTCCGAAAGAGCTCTGACCTGTGGCTTCCATTCATCCGGATCCCGCAACGTCGACCTCCTATCTAATGCAGCGCTTTCCATGTCTGACGCGTCGATCTACAGGGTGCCCCACGTAACTTGAGCCAAACTTTAAAAACATGCACATGTCATGCAGCTGGACAGAACCAAGGTAATGTTGTTTGCCGTCGCTTGGAGACACTCAGATTTCTTTTTGCATTCCGCATAATTCGATAATTAGTCTAAATTAATTAACCAACTTCTGAATTATTATAATTAGATTAAAAGACTCAATGAGAAAGCTGTAGAGAAACATGAAAGACTCCCGATGCAGCTTTCTGTTTCTCAATACAATGCCTCATAAAAGTGTTCTTCCGAATGTGAAAGAAGCCCGCGGATGAATACACGCAAAGTGCCTCGAGCGGCCAGTCGAGCGGCAATTTTAGAAACCCAAGACAGCGTGTTTTCATCTTCCTTAGATGCAAACTATGGCTGGTCACCTGTGAGTGTACATGCAATGTATACGCGGCGCTGCAAAAGCTGCACTGTATCGATGCCCGCCACGATGCCTGCAGCACAACCGGCCGCGTACGACGCGTACTCGCACCGTCATCGCTTCGTTATTTTTCAACTCGCGCAAGAAACTACCAACATGTTGTAGCATCCTGAAAATACTCGCTCAATCCCAAATTATAAAAAAAGAAAGATAAGCAGAAAAACGGGGCGGAGCGGGAGAGAACCACCTACCATCAAAGCCTGCCAGAGCTAAACTGAACCGAAGAGGGAAAAGATCGCCCCGCCTGTTGGACGTACTGCACATATATTCGCGGCGGGAGCGCTTTCAAAATGTCATGTACACATTTGAAGGCGTGAATAGAGAGAGAGAGAGAGAGAGAGAGATGAAGAAAGGCAGAGAAGGTAGCCAGAATAACTGTCCGGTTGACTACCCTGCACTGGGGAGGGGCGAGAGAGAGAGGAGAAAAGATGAGGGCAAGAGAAGTTATGAAGAAAAACTATCCGCGCAAGCACGATGAAGGCAATTGACGACCGCAGTTTTTCATTTAGCCACAAAGACTGCCGCCTCGGTAATCGCAACGCGTCGCCGCTGTGTCGGTCGAATATGCCTGCATTCGGTTGAAGCATACGTTCCCTCCGCGCACTAAAAGAATAGTCAATTCACTGCACGGGTTTCAGCGATGTCAATGAAGCTTGAAAACGCAGCCATCCGCGAAGCACATCTACTTTCGCGTCACACCAACAGCTCCTTGAAACGACCTGTCGAACATGCCATTGGTGCATATCCGCGAACTGGAAACATGCAATTTCCGATCCTGGAGCTCCTATAGCGCTCGAATGCGTACATATCTTGTGCGTCTCTATATCAACTTCTCATCGAATGCACAAAAAGAAAAATGTCGGACGCTCACAAATTAATTCTTTTTTTTCTTCAGGAGAACAGTAGTGGACAAGATGCGACCAAATCAGTGATTTAGCTCACTTTGCACTGCTATTTCCCTTCAATCCAATGCCAAGAAAGACAAGAAAGACAATGCTGCGCTCACTCCTGCATGATCGCTGCCCGCAGATACGCCCATTTGTAACCGACGCTCGAAGACACCTTTCTCGCCTCACAAGAACTGCCATAATTTCACGGGTGCATTGTGTTTCCTCGGCGATGTGCGCACACGTTCATGATATTTTTGCAACTCTTTGTCGCTACAGAAGGAAAGGGAATGGAAAGGCGTTTAAAAGGCGTTGTGTATACAAATTAAGGGCACTCGAAGTTAACAATGCGTACTCTCGGATAGAAAAAAAAAAATAAAGAACAAGACGCTTGCGTATAGGAAGGATTAAAGGTGGACTATTACCCGACAATGCACCCTTATGTGAGTGCGATGTGGCGACCGCGCATTATTTCTTTAAGCACGATTACTAACTGAAATGTTATATGCTGGCGCACCAGCAGCCAAACTTCGAAGCCTGACGTACTCGGTCTTTAGAAAGTGCTTCAGCTTATACAGGTTACCCTGCAGGAGAAGCAAAACATAGATGCAGTAAATGTGCAGTTACTGCGTGCATCGCCCGAGAAACCGACTCACATTCCTAAACATTCAACACCGCGATGACGTATAGACTAAAAAAGAAAGGTTTTACTAATCATGCACTGCGTCTTATATACATATAAAGCAGCGAAGCTCGAGCCAACGTCTCCTCGCACCGCCCAACCGGTTGTCTGCACTGCCAGACGCTGTCAGTGCAAACTGAGTGGGAAGACGCTGCGAGAAAGCGTCAGACTTGCAGGGTGGCACTGTATACAGGAAATCGTGTAGACCGGGTGTTTCACGAAGTGACGTTGGAAGTTCCCTAAAAAAACAGGGAAGCTGAGATAATTGAATGATTTCCTTTGGATTGATTTCGCCACCGAGGAATGCATTTGAAAACGTGTCGACGTAGTAATTAGATAAGTAATCATGTATTTTACACTAATTAACGTTCCAGCCAAAACAACCACGCGATTGATCCCACTGGAAGACTTGAAGCGCGCCTTCAGAAGGGTACGTAACCGTTCTCAAAAATGCAAAAATTTTACGCTGCTAATTTTTTTACAGCGTGACGAATTCCGGCAAATTTTACGCAGAATTTAACCGAAACTGAGTAGCCGAAGAGCGCAACTGTTGCGCGCCCTTATAGTAGACGCCCATGAATGACGTAACTGTTACACAGCGCCTCACAACCGGGCGAGCGTGAAGCGAGCGAGATCTCGGCTTGATGAGGACTCTCGCTTGATGCTCGCCCACCGGTGAGGCGTGGGCAGTCGATCACGTCACTCACGGGCGTTTTTGCTACGGGCGAGACAGTCGTGTTCTTCGACTTTTCAGGGCCGCTATTTAGCAGCGATGCATTTTACGATGCTAATACCATTTCGCGCTTCGTCAGTCTAAGAGCGAGGCTCCGCCCTCGTTGTCAACGGGATCAGCCGGCCGTGAGCGGTGGGTGATAAGATTGGCATGGAATCGAGCGGAGGCATCGCTACAAAATAGCGGCCCTGTTCCTCTTTTATCTGCGAAATTGGGCGGAATTCATTACGCTCTAAAAGTTAGCAACGTCAACTTTTTTGCGTTTCTGGAAACCATTATGAGCACCTGGGCTTCAGACCTTCCATTCGGATCAATAGCGCATGGCTGTTTTGGTTAAAGGTTAACTAGTTAATTTGCATAATTACTTCTTTAATTACTGCACTCAGTCATCTTGAATGTACGCCTCTGTGGTAAAAGTAATCCAGAGGAAATCAACTGTCTTTAACTTTCTTATTTTCCAAGGAATTTCGAACGCATTTCGTGAAATAACGGGTATAGCTTCGGTGCCTGAGTCGTATAACGCCAGCCTATCCTGGTCAACATATTAGAGGGTTACAGCGGCTATAGCATTGTGGTTCACGCAGCAAAGTTAAGACTACGGGTGCACATCGCTCCGTTTAGAATCTGGGCGCGTTCGTCTTAAACCGCGCATAAAGGCAATCGGTTTGTGTATTATAATTGCAGTAGAACGGGCCTCTGTACAACTAACGCCTCTACAACGAAATGACCTGCATAACCAAGGAATGCTTAAGTCCCTGCGGAATTCTTATCTTTCATATGCCTTGTGAACGCCTCTACAAACGAATACTAGTGTAACGAATTTCCTGTACAACGAACCCTACCCCTCACCTTGAAGGCTGTTTTGTTGTTTTACAACGAACTCCACACATATGTAGCGACGCCGCCACTGGCCTTTGCAGGCTGGGCTGCGCTCTGCGCTAACGGCAGCGCCAGCGACGCCCTTGAGGAACGTGCCGACGCCAGCGAGTATCACAGTCCTGATGCAGTGCTCCAGAAAGCGCTGGATACGTGTGCTAGTTGTTGCAACACAGCCGCGGGCGCGACGGCTAACGAATACGTCGCCGTAATGACGACGTGATAGTAACGACCGACCGACGAGGTCTTCAAAGCAGGCCCGTACCCAGCATATTTTTTCGGGAGGGGGGGGGGGGGGGGGGCAACCTAAGGTAACTTTTTTATGAAAATGATGTGGGGGGGGGGGGTACCTTTACAAGTACAAACGTGCATAATGCCTACCGTTCGCCATAAAGACGTGTAAACCCGCAAAAGAGAAATGAAATCAGATGTACCTCACAGGTACGCCTGTGAGATGCACCTCTCATTTACTTGACAAAAAAAAAAACACAACAAATAGACTCGCGCAGGAAGAACACTTCCAAGAATAAGTAAACAAGCGAAAGTCTAAAACGAAGATTTTAATATGTTAGTATGTTTGAATTAGGCCTGGAAGAATTATAGAGAAATATGTGTTTGCCTAACAATCACAGTTCTTTTGAATCCCTCGTTCACTGCTCTACCAAGTGACAAAACCGACTCGTATTGTTATTTGGGAAGTTACGTAACGATGCGTGGCCGTCGGTCCCGTACAACCGCGCAGAGCGCCGGACGCTGCGGTTCTAGACGTACTGCGCCCACCGCGGAAGGTTAGAAAAACACCCACATAAGCATAGCAGAGAGACAGAGAGCAAATGATAAAGGAAAGGTAGGGAGGTTAACCAGGACTGAGCCCGGTTGGCTACCCTACACTGGGGGAAGGGAAAAGGGGACGGAAAGATTAAAAGGAGAAGAGAAAGTCTACTGGGTATATCGTTCGGTCACTCAGTCCGGATCACAGACGCTGACTCAATCCAGTAGCCTTCAAATATCGCAGCAGAGCTTTTGTGGCCTTTTGTAGCTGCGATATACGAGGCCATGGTCCCAAGATCTTCTTCAAGTTGAACGGTGTTCTATCTAGCTGATTGAGAGCTGTGCAGAGGTCATGTCTTTCGTTTTGAAAAGATGGGCAGTAGCACAGTAGATGTTCTATAGCATAGCAGAGAAGTGGCTACGTCAGGCGGCTGACTAATAACTTTAGAAGCGTCATTAAAAACACGCGGAATCATTCTCCGCTTCCGGCGGCGCTTTCTCTACTTCCTTTCTAAATGAAAAGATGTTGATCCATAAATACTTTCATAAACAACGGTTAAATTTGTTAATTTTCGCTTTTCCTTCCTGTTTGGCAGTTACCTCGGCTCACCCCTTAGTAGATTGCGTAATTTCTCAACTGCTTGCTACTCTTGTTTCCAGTTGCCAACTTGCGCGAAAAGTGCTGTACAATTAGGAAAAAACCAGACGAGGTAACGGGTGACATTCATATTGCTTATAGGTTTAACGGTTATTGCAGAGTTTGGTACCGGACGCCATTTCGCATGATCTTATTTTCCACTTTTCTAACCGATATCATGGGTATATGGCCCCGAGGATCCGCCAGCGTCGCGGCGAGACGTCACTCGAGCAAGTAATGAGGCAAAAGGAAAAGTTAAACGCAGCTGACGCTTTCTCCGGCCGCAACTCGTTCCAAGAGCGAACAGACCATCTTATTACGAACGAAATCCCTTTCCTGGTCCCTGGATGAGTCTAAACAAAGAAGGTTTAACTAACGAAGGAACAGCGATGCGCGTGACCGTTGCAATAGATGGTGACAACTTAACGCATCTCGAGTTAATCGCGCGGGCACCGAATCGATTAGAAAACTGGCCTTCACAGCCCAGGAGATGCCGATAACTAGCGCCATCCGAAAGGAGTGAAAGAGGCAGCAAAATGTTGACCATCGAATAGCTGTCAAGTCTAAAGCTTGATTTGGCGGCGCTTTAGGGGGGGTATGCCACTTAATTTCAGGGGGGGGGGGGGGGGCTCCCCTAGGCCCCCCCTTATGTAGGTGCCTGCTTCAAAGTCATCTATATAGAGCGGAAAGGACGCGAATTGTCAACGAAGCAATAATGATATAGAGGAATCAAGACTTTCGACGGCAAGGGAGGCGATGGCGAGATTCGACGGTCCGCAGTTTTACCTTGCGGCGTTTCCCGGGGTTAGGCCGCGGCGCATGCGCGAACCTCAGTGCAGTAAGGTCGGATACAGTCCCACATTTAGTCAGACGTAGTGTGCAAAAGAAATTAGCGGCCTGTTTCATTAGGTATCTCTGTAATTCACGTTAAACAATTTTTCGTTGTTGTTGCTGAACGTGCTTACCCTGCTCTATATATTGTGTACGGTGCACGATCTTTACAACGAAGCGACCTGCATAACAAAGGATATTGCAAGTTCCCAGTTATTTGTCATAAAAGCGTTTGATTGTATATCTTTTAGGACCTTCCGCAACGAACTTTCGCAGCTAACTCACATATTAACGCATTCGTAGCCGAATAGCTTTGCTTTCCGTCATAGATCTTTCTTGCGGCGTACCTCCCGCCCCGAATCGCTCATCCTGGGCGTTTCCTCCGACGCAGGAAGCCATAAAAAACGAGGACTACACCGTCGCGCATACCTGCGCGATGCTATAGCGATAGCTTGGCAGAATTTCTCGCCACCGTATGTCCGTTGAGACCTAGCTGCCTCGCATTTTATTCTTCTTTCTTTATTTATGATTTTTTTTAATGCTGCAGTGCACGTACACACAGTTGGCTCGCCAAATCCTGTAACACGTACGGCGTAATCGCGCGTAAGCCTCTTACCCTCACAGTAGAACGGCTAACGAAACGGGTATGTTGCACGGAATTATACGGAAGCTTTCTCGACTGCCGCTTCGCGAAGTGTAACCTGAATGTAGGATACACGCAGCGCGAGAATCCAGCAGCGCAGCAGATGCAGCCTCCGTGGAAGCGTTCCCGTTTCCATGGTGCGCGCAAGTGGCTGTCGCGGCTCGGCGCAGCTGCAAGCGCGCAGCATGTGCGAGGAAACCGCTGGCGTCCCAAATCTGCCGTGCACTACACGCACAAAAGCAAAAGCGCCAGCTCGTGTAAGCAACCCTCACGTGCAGTACACGCAGCTGCTCTGCCGGATATCACGCCTGGTTTTGAAAATGCCACTCCTTATGAGTAAATATACAAAGAGAGTAACACTTTGGAATAGAATATCTAGGGATGTGCAGATATTGTTTTCTATATTAGTGCGCCGTCCCCTAGTTCAACGTTTAAGAGCGGCAGAGCGGGTAGCGGTCGACTCGTATGCGAATCAGTTGACATACAGAGCGACAGCTTTTTCCGAAGTCGTGAAACTGCGGGTCTGTATATATATATATACGCTCGTGTGACAAAAGTACTTAATATTTGTTTATATTGCACTTTTTCTCCAGCCCCTGCAACCTTTATGAAAGAAAGAAAGAAAGAAAATGTAGCATGAGTACTTAGCGTAACCGGCCCAGGCATAGTGTCTATGAGTGCAGTGGGGCCGTGCGGGGGCCCAAGGACCTGCGTGTCCGCAACTCCCCTGTGTGCAATAAAGTTATCACCACCACCATAGCGGCGAACCAAATTCGAATAGTAATTTTTGAGAATGACTCAAATACGAATCCAATAGTGCCAGAATCGAATCGAATACCTTTATAATAATAATAATTAAAAACAAACGTGCTTACCATTGATCTAAAACGATGTTCATATCCTGTAGTATTCACAATGTTAGCAAGTTTTTGCCATAACATTGCACGTTATGAATCGTTGTTGACTATAAATCCAGATGGAGCATTCAGAACAAATAAGTTTGTTCGCATATACACGGGACTCTTCGTAGAGTGCAAATAATCGCGGTTTAGAATGATACATCCGGCTCACTGAGCGAGATAGCGTGCTCCACTACGTAATTCTTCGTGTTTTGTGACTATATGGCCACAGGGATAAAAGTTATCGCACTTTTTATCCAATTTTGTTTTCTCATGCACACTTGAGGATTTAAACTACTCGAGAACTATGCGGAAAATATTCGTATTTGCGAATACTGACTATTCGATGCGAATACGGAGTCGAATTTAGACAGGTATTCGATTCGTTATTCGAACTTTTCGAATATTCACACATTCGAGTATTCACACAGTTTTAATAGTGTTCCGCATGTCGTAGGCGGTGAAAGTGTCGTGTCTTGTTTGCAGGGAGCATTTTCTTTTTCTTTTGTGTGTGTGTGTGTGGGTGGGGGGGGGGGTTCTATAAGTTTCCGCCTTTCTGATTGGTTGGACTGTGGTACACGTCAGAAGGAGGCAGGCGCCCCCAATCAATCAGCACTTCAGCAGCAGACCAAATGGATATGCCTGCTAGGTGGACACTTGCAGAATACCCCTCTTGCTCTCGCGAATTTTCAAGCGACTGCAGTATTAAAAAAACCCACGGTGTTTAGAGGAGCTCCAGTCACCATCCATGATTAATCCCCTATGTACCTACTAAGATTGTCGTGCTCTCACGCCTTTTAGCGGAGAAAATAAAGAGCACTTATCAAACAGGTGGTTGTGAATTAGACGAATTATACCTTCATATTCCAAGCGCACCAGGTCCTATGACTAGCATACGTAATTAAATACCTCGGCTAGCTATACATCTTACCAATTGCTGCCTCGTATTTCGCGTCGCATTTCAGAAACGAAGCACCCGCAGCCCTCAATCTGCCGTCAACGGTATTATTATGCACTCATTCTTCCCAGGCTCTCGAAGTGTCCATAATTACTAGTGCGTCGGAACAGACATGAAGCAACACGCTTGCGCGACGCTCGCAAGCAGACGTCTCTCCTACAAGGCCACTTCGCCGCCGAAGCTCCCACGTGCGCGGCGACCACACGCGCGCGCCGGAGGCAACGGATGGGTCCGGCGGCCGTGCAGTCGACGGAATACCCGAGCGCGCCTACACACACACACACACCTTCCCATTCGGTGTATACTCACTGCCTTGCTTCTGTTGGTTGAGCTGCTCGGTGCTGCGCAGCAACCTGCGGGCGTCATCGTCTGCCACATGTCCGCCGCACAGAACCATACTTCGCCACCCCGCACCCGCGGGCTGGCCTGCTGAGGGACTTTGTCGGTCCGGGGTTCGCGCCAACAGCGGTCGGAGAAAACAAACACAGCGCTCGGCGCACACAGCGCACGCGCGAGGAAAAAGCGCCTGCTACGCGCGCCCGCCGAACGCAACACGGCAAAGAGGAGCACCGGTCAGGAGCACACGTTCGCGGAGGAGCTGCCGGGCAACTTTCAAACTGGGACCGGTGTCGGCGGCGATGCTTGTCGGCTGCCCGGACGCCGCCGAGAGATTGGGTCGCGGCGGACCACGCGTCCGCCGTGCGGCGCGCCAGGCGCCAGGCGCAGGTCACGCCGGTCACGACGCATGCGCAGCTGCTGGAGCGCCGATTTTGGATTCCCCCAGCAGCTCGCCGAGGGTACTCCACATGCACCGCACCTCGCGACTCGTTTCTTTATTGCATCCGAGGGGAGCCAACCTTTGGTGCTTCCGCTGGGCACGGTATGCCGAGGGCCGGCCCGATCGGAGCGGAATAGTTTGCGCTGCCTGCGCACAGGGAGCGCATATGTGCACGGTAATGACCGGTCCTGTGGCATCTCCTCGACGGAGGTGCCCGCGAGGAAGCGGGAGAAAGTGTGATGCGCCTGAACGATTGAATCTGGCAGCAAACTGTTTTGCTCGCACATGCAACCGAAACGGCGCGGCACTTGATTCCAATGCCACGGGACTGCGCCAATTCATCTTATTTTCGCAATTTCACATTTGGTTTCAGATATATATTGGCGTCCAGGACCACCCAACGCACCTAACCCACCGATGCGGTGCTGTACAACAGGCTGGAGGACCCCTTTCTCTCTCATCGCTTTTATTTGTTAAGTTCGCTGCGAAAATCAGGAAATTTGATAAGTATGCGGATGCGCTTATACGCAGAGTACTGGGTACAGCTTTAATTGCGAAGCTTAAAGGGACACTAAAGAGTAACATTAAATCAGTCTAGACTGATAAAATGCCTTTAAAAACTCAATTATCATTATTTTCTGCGGTAAATGGCCGATTGCTAGAAGAGAACATGAAGGCCGAACTTGCACTTTGTCGAAAAGCGTGTGCCGGATCGCCAGCGTCGGTTCGTCAGTGACATCACAGATCATAAAGTGTTTTCTCGTATTTGGGTCGTTGAGGCTGTGTTACTGTTATCGAAACTTGCAAAGTTCTGTCTATGGCTCCTTTTGAAAAAGCAGGCTGATGACCTGGAAGGTGGACCTGGAAGAGCCCTAATGGTGAAACAAGGAATAAAATTGATTTCATTCTTTCTGCCGATCCAAGCATATATAGTGCAGGATATAGAAGTGTTAGGCAGGGTAAGGTGCAGTGATCATAGCTTAGCGAGGTCTAGGATTCACCTCAACTTGAAGAGAGAAAGAGTAAAATTAGTCAAGAAAAAACAGGCCAACCTAGACGCATTAAGGGTAAAAGGAGACCAATTCAGGCTGGTACTTGCAAACAAATATGCAGCCTTAGAACAGCAAGATGAAGATGACATAGAGGTGATGAATGAAACCGTAACAGTTGGCTTCAGAAGCAGCAATTGAAGTGGGAGGTAACACACCAAGGCAACGAGTAGGTAAGCTCTCCGAAGCAACGAAGGACCTAAAAAAGAAACAACAAAGGATGAAAGTGTCCAACTCAAGAGACCAGGTAGAATTCGCGGAACTGTCAAAACTGATCAACAAGGAGAAAGTAAGAGATATTCGAAATTATAATGTAAGAAAGACTGAGGAAGCAGTAAAAAATGGACGTAGCATAGAATCAGAGATATGAAAACTTGGCATAGGACAAGCCAAGATGTATGCACTGAAGCATAAGCTGGGTAATATCATCAGCAATTTCGAACATACAGTAAAAGCCGCGGAAGAATTCTATACTGACCTGTAGAGTACCCAGAGCAGTCACGACACCTCCATTAGAAACAGTAATGAACAGGATACAGAAACTCCTCCTATAACTAGCGATGAGGTCAGCAGGGCCTTAAAATACATGAAACGGGGAAAAGCGGTCGGAGAAGATGGAATAAGTCTATTTAACCAAAAATGGAAGAGACATCATGCTGAAAAAGCTTGCGACCCTTCATACGAAATGTCTCACGACTTCAAGGGTCCCAGAGAACTGGAAGAACGTCAACATTATACTAATGCACAAGAAGGGAAACGTCACAGAGCTGAAAAATTATAGGCCCATTAGCTTAATTCCAGTATTGTGTAAAATATTCACCAAGATAATTTCTAATAGCATAAGGGCAACACTTGACTTAAGTCAACCAAGGGAACAGGCTAGCTTCAAGAAGGGATACTGTACAATGGATTACATCCATGTAATCAATCAGGTAATCGAGAAATATGCAGAGTACAATCACACTCTCTATATGGCTTTCATAGATTACGAAAAGGCATTTGATTCAGTAGAGATACCAGCAGTCATAGAGTCATAACGTAATCAAGGGGTACAGGAGGCTTACGTAAAGGAAGTATAAAAAAGATTCGACAGGCACTTTAATTCTCCACAAGTAAAGTAGGAAGATACCTATGAAGAAAGGCGTCAGACAAGGAGATACAATCTCTCCAATGCTATTAACTGCGTGCTTGGAAGAACTTTTCACGCTATTAAATTGGGACGGCTTAGGAGTAAAGATCAACGGCGAATTTCTCAGTAACTTTCGGTTTGCAAATGACATTGTCCTGTTCAGCAACACTGAGGACGAGTTACAACAAATGATTGAGGACCTTAACAGAGATAGTGTAAGAGTGGGGTTGAATATTAATATGTAGAAAGAAAGATAATGATTAATAGCCTGGCAAGGGAACAAGAGTTCAGGATCGCCAGGCAGCCTCTAGAGTCTGCGAAGGAATACATTTACCTAGGACAATTGTTCACAGCGGACCCTGATCATGAGAAGGAAATTTACAGAAGAATAAAAATGGGTTGGAATGCATACGGCAGACATTATCAGATCCTGACTGGAAGCTTACCATTATCACTAAAAAGAAAGGTGTACAATCAGTGCATTCTACCGGTGCTAACATATGGGGCAGAAACTTGGAGACTGACAAAGAGGCTCGAAAAAAAGGACCGCCCAAAGAGAGATGGAACGAAAAATGATAGGCGTAACGTTAAGAGACAGGAAGAAAGCCGTGTGGATCAGAGAGCAAACGGGAATAGCCGATATTCTTATTGACATTAAGAGAAAGAAATAGAGCTGGACAGGTCATGTAATGCGTAGGTTAGATAACCGGTGTACCATTAGAGTAACAGAATGAGTGCCAAGAGAAGGGAAGCGCATTGAGGACGGCAGAAGACTGGGTGACGTGATGAAATTAAGAAATTCGCATGCGCAAGTTGGAATCGATTGGCGCAGGACAGGGGTAATTGGAAATCGCAGGGAGAGGCCTTCGTCCTGCAGTGGTCTTAAAATAAGCTGAAGAAGATGATGAATACAATGTAGGCCATAGGCCATATTTACCCGATAATACATATATATATATATATATATATATATATATATATATATATATATATATATATATATATATATATATATATATATATATATATATATATATACTTGTATAAGAGAAGAAGGGAAACCGAAGAACTCGATTTTTGGTTAATCATGACCATATAGAGTCATATATTTCCTTTGCTTTATTGTCTGTTGCCTTTATTTATTTTATTTACAGAATACCTACATCGCCATAAAGGCAAACGTAGGGGGGAAGAAAACATAATCCGTAAAATCAAAAGAAGCTTTTTGCACAAATATCCTCACAAACAAAGCACTAAAGTAGCATTTAGAGAAAGACATACATGTAAGGTAATAAAAAGCAGGTTTTCAGGAGAGAGAGCACGTACAGTTTTTTACTGTAGGTACGTGAGGATGGCCTACATTGTATTCGAAATGAGCCATAGACCGAACTTTGCGCATTTTGGTAACAGTACAGTTTTACAGGAGCAATATCACAGCTTATGATAGAAGAGTTCGTTATTTGACACATTCACTTCGTAATTGATAAACTGTTCCATTGTCTTATTGACTTGGGAAATAAAGAGTAGTAAGAAGTGTTTGTTCTGGAGTTATAGGCTGCGATTTTTTTTTTTTTTTTGTTATCACAGCGAGTGGATATGCAATGTGGTTCCAGAAGATAGTTGTAGCGATTGATACCTGTCTGAGTGCTATATATTCGATACAATAATTTGAGCCTAAGCTTCTGCCTACGTCCTAAAGTGGCCTTCATTTCTGAAACGATAGAGTACGGGCTGTAATTATTACAAACAAACCATACTGCTTGGTTCTGTAGCTTTTTTTCAGTCTATTAATGAAGTAATATTGATAAGGATCCCATATTACACAGGCATAATTAAGTATTGTCGTGACATGTAAGAAGTATAAAGTTTCCTTAACTTCTCGCGTTGCCTGTTTGAAATTTCTGGGATAAAATGTAGCATCCTACCAGCTTTTGCTATGACCGTGTCAATATGTTTATGCCAAATGAGTGATTCGGTGAAATAGACTCCTAGGTACTTGTATTCGGACTGTATGTCAATAAGCGTGTCATTGATGTTATGTCAGTGCTGTAGTTTGGATAACTTTCTGGAAAAATTTACGCTACTGCACTTTTTAATATTTAAATTCATGTTAAATTTTTTACACCAGCTCGCTACCTTATCTAAATCCGTTTGCAAAGTATCAATTTCATTTTCAGTAGTAATTTATCTCTATATCACACAGTCGTCGGCAAATACAACATTTTCGACAATGTCGTTTACGTAGATTAAAATTGACAAGGACCCCAGCACGCTTCTCTGGGGAACGCCCGAAGACACAGTTATTGGTGAAGATTTGGCGGTGTTTGGGACGACAGACTCGGTTCTCCCATTTAGATAGTTTCGTATCTAAGTTCGAACGTTTTCGCTTACATTTAACGCAGCAAGCTTTATACCTTAAAGCTTACGGGACGCAGTGTCGAAAGCTTTTCGAAAATCAATAAAAACCGCGTCTACCTGACTGTTGTTGTCCATGGCTTCAGATATGAAATGCTGAAATTTTATTAGTTGTGTGTTGCAGGAATAACCTTCTTTGGAATCCGTGCTGGGAAGGTGCAAAAGAAAGCATCTTAGTGAAGGAATGCAAATATGTTACTGTTTAAAATGTGTTCGAATATTTTGCTACATACTGACGAAAATATCGACGATGAAATCGAACTATAGTTTTCTCTGAGTTTTCTATAGCCCGGTTTAAAAAACGGGTGTCAGGCTTGTTGTTTTCCAATCTTAGGGGATGAGGCCTGTTTCAAGGGAAAGCTTACAGATGATATTTAAGTACGGAGAAATGATGCTATGACAGTCCTTAAAGACCACTGGAGGTATTCCAATATGTCCAATTGCTTTTGTTGCATCTGAATGGCGTAATAAAGGATCGACGCCACTAACACCAAATTCAATGTAAGGCATCATATCGCTCCCATTGGCATTATTGGAAAACGAAGACTCCCTAGCAGATCCTTGCGAACACACGGATTGGAAATGCTGGTTAAATCATTCTGCCCTCCGCTACCGTCCCGTCAATAGCTATATATGGTTGGATGTCAGCAGAAATCCTTGCTGCTATAAAAGGAAAATATATGCTTTGGAGTCTGTGTAGCCGAGCCCCTGACTGCAACACACTTCCTTTAAAATTTAAACTTTGAAGAAACAAAGTTAAGGCAGCTATTCGCCTCGCTAAACGTAATCACTTTCTCAACAAGTTTAGGGATGCCTGGTTTGATAGCTGTACGTGAAATCTGGTCCTTAATAAATGACCTCAGAGGTGCTGGTAAAAAAACTACCGCAACAATAACTACTTTCTTTCCCACTTTTCATCCGATGGCCATAGTACAGCAAATGATTTTAATGATTTCTCTTCTAGAAGATCAGGTTTTTCCAGACCACATCCGGATTCATGTTCATTTAAAACAAGTAACCTGCAATCGGCTTATCTACCGCTTCTGACTGAATGTGGCCTAAAGAGAGAGAGAGAGAGAGAGTGAACTTGAATGAGCACCAGCAGTTAAGTCGGCTGGGCCTAGGCCTCCCACGATGGGACGTCGAGGTCTTGCCTCTTCGTCGCTTTGTAGGCCTGCTGGGTCGCCCAGAGTTGGTCGTCGAGATGGGAGCTGCACAGGGCGGCGTGCCATCTCGACGAGAGGGTCACGGGATTAAGGTGTGTGTATTGATGTTTGCACTCCCATAGCATGTGGGGGAGTGTTGCTGATTCAGTTTTACAGACCTTGCACGTCTGGCTCGGGTAGATGTCGGGGTATATGGTGTGATAGCGTGTGAGGGAGGGGTATGTATTCGTCTGTAACAGGCGAAGGGTGGTTGCCTGTGCTCTGTTTACCTTGCGGTCAGGGGTGGGGAAGGTTCTTCTTGCGAGGTAAAATGACTTCACAAGGTCGTTGTATCTTGTAAGGCGGTCGCGTCCTGCGGGTGCACCTGGCCATTTTTCTTTTTACTCTTAAACTCAACAAGTCCGTAGATACCGATGGCATCTCCGTCATTGAGCTCCGAAGGAGGAGGAGGAGACAAAGGAGGGGAAAGACAGGGAGGTTAGCCAGTGTAAGTACCGGCTGGCTACCCTGTGCTGGGGAAAGGGGTAAAGGGAATAAAAGGAGAATGAAGAAGAAGAGAAAAAAAAATGGAAAAAAGAAAATTCACACTGTAACGCGAAACTACGCGCTACAACGTTCAAAGGCGGTCGCACAATTCGCATGTCCTTAAAAACTTCAACAAAGCCCTTAAGGCCTTGAGTGCCGAAGCCCGTCTGTACCAATGTCCTAGAGCTTTTTCCTCTGTAAAGGGGCGATTGTCCAGTTTTGCGAGAGCGGTCACGAGCACTTTTCTTCGCACTGCGTAACGGGGACAGCTCCGAAGAAACCATAGCTACATCAAGGCCGTTTTGATAGCAATAATTATTCATATCTTGTCATGTGGCGTTATTCCAGTCAGAATGAAACGTCAGTCATTATACTACCCTATAATAAAGGATTTCGAGGCAAAGTTGAAAACTATCGCCGTATATCAATTTTACCTTGCATGACACAAATCTCAGAGAAACATATGCTGCTCACTATGAATAGCTTCCTTTATACTAGCATCATGTTGTCACCGCAGCAATACGGCTTTATAAAAGGCAAAGGCACTCATGCGCTTTTGGATGATTTTTACGATTTCCTGAATTTCTGTTTAGAAAGTAACCAGGTAGCGTGCGCATTGTTTCTTGATGTAAGCAAGGCATTTTACAGTGTCTGCCATGACTTATTGATAACGAAGCTTTCGCTGATGGGATTCCGCGGTTTGTTTCTGTCACTTCTCGGTGATTTGCTCCGGGACCGGTTTCAGTACGTCTCAGTTCAAAATTTTCGCAGCAACGTTTCGCCAATCAAAGCCGGTGTTCCACAAGGTTCAGTATTAAGCGCTCTCCCATTCAACATTTACGTTAATGATCTGCCTAATGCAGTCCCCGTTAATATAATTCAGTATGCAGACGATACCCTGTTAGTTTCTCGTGCAAATCAATATTCTGATGCAGCTTCTCATTTACAAGAAGCAGCAACGAAGGCAATGGACTGGTCCGTAACAAATTTAATCGACATTAACGTATTAAAAAGGCAACTCGTCTGCTTTCGAAGCCCTTTATAGAGAGTACACCTGAATAGGGAAATAATATTACATAATTTGCATTGTAAAGCATGTTCTTGCGATCCTATCGACTACACGTCATCCGCAAAATATGTCGGTTTGCGTTTTGACAGCGATCTTTCGTGGAATTGGCATGTTTCTTATGTTTGTCAGAGGATCCGCTCAGTGCTGTGCTTACTCTAAAAAATCCGTCACATCATGCCGATATCAGTCAAGAAAACCACAGCGCATGCGTTATACTACAGTGTATACTCCGATACAGGATTAGTGCCTACGGTGATTGCGCTCTTCGTTGGCAAAAAAGAATTAGCTCACTAATGCGCTCCCTTTTAAAAGTTATAACTTATGACTTGTGTCTTGAAGGCAACACCGACATTCTTAAGGTATTATCAATGCCAGATTTTCCTTCGGTTTTAGTGCATACAATATCCCTGACACATTTCTGGGACAATCGTTTTAAAGTACCTTATGTAACTCCCCGTTGCCTTAGACCAAAATGGCGTCATCAAATACCTCATTGTGCTACGAAATACCGCAAAAGAAATGCGTGAATACTATGTTTCCGCGTTGTTTCATTATTTACCTTGTAACGTGCTGCAGTCCACATCAAAATACAAGCTCAAGAAAGCACTAAAACGTACGGATTTGAGCGGCTATAACACGTAACGAAATAGACCTCACTTACTTACTTACTTCTGTATTACGCCTACAGAGTGGCTTTGGGTAAAAATGTGATCAGAAGGTTTGTTTCTGCAAAAGTTTTATTGGAGCATTTCTGGTTTTTTAACTAATTTTGTTGTTTATAATCATGCACTCATTTTTTATTGTGCCACGCAAACTAATGATGTGGCACCGCGGTGATACTCGTACGCACCAGATGTGCTTCTAAAACATGTATGTGTGCATATATGTACACGTATTATAGATGCGTATAATGTGCGTATCGGTGTATATATACACATTACACGCTTTTGGCATTTCTTTTTTTTTCTTTTGTTTTCACTATCGATATTGTAACAGTTTGTATGCTGCCTGTCACGCTCTGCCAGTTAAGCCCAATGTGGCTTTGGCAGGCCTGATGAATGTAGTATGCTTGCTAGAAATAATAAAACCGTTTACTATATATATATATATATATATATATATTACCATGAGCACAGGAAACGCACCTTATATACTTGCTTTCTTCTAACTTCTTTTCATCCACCCAAGCTGCGCGGCAACGATCTCTCTTCGAAACAACAGGAAGTCGCATCCGCTTTTGCTTTGTTCAACTGATGCAAAAATCAAACAGCAACAGCAGAGACAGCACGTCTGGCCGTGCGTAGAGCCGCCGTGACAGCCCGATGCACGGTGTTTCATCCATCAAGTTCTGGGCGCCATGCGCGGAAGCAGCGGCAGCTTTCCATCACCGCGACCGACATCCCGACCTCGTCTCTCCCACCGGATGGGACACGTAACAGCACTGAAGACGGTGTTATTTGTTTTTAAATTAATTAATTAACTTAGTTATAAAATAAAAAATAATTAAAAGCTCTGACAAGGACGCTCGTTTTTGCGTTGTCAAAACGACACGTTACTTAACTTCCGACAAAAGCTTTTCATTGCGTGCAGCCACTTCGCATCCAGTTATGCTATCATCCTTACGCTATAGTTAAAAATTAGCATATAAAAAAAACGAACATTTCGTTTACGAATTGATGCATTTATATAATGTATGTCGATGACCTAGCTGGTACATGACTTGGAAAAACGAAAACCGCTACAAACGGGGCCATAAAACAAGACAGCACACTATCGTGTGTCTTCTCGTTTGCAGGCCAGACCTGTTGCGGCACAGGTAACAGCGGAGATCACCGTTGTTTTCCAGCCAGATCTCCTAGCGAGTGGTACGGCCATGGCTACGTACGGGAGAGGGCGAGTACTATTCCGCAAGTTTCCTGTCACTAAATCGTGCTTTCGGCGTTGTCGGCATGCTATGTTATTCTAGAATAAAAAATACAGGAACGAAGCTTTGCCCTAGAACTTCGATAGTATCATATGTGGCAAGTTTCGCCAACTTTCGGTGACCTGCTGTCCGACTTGTTTGAAGAGATGTTTGGAAGTAACTTGCGATCATGGTATTGTAGTCATCACGCGACGCATATCGTTATTTGGCCACACTCGGGAACTGATGAGGCAGAAAGTCCGAAGCAGGGCTGCTTCCTCTTTAGAAGCCTTCGTTAAAATTATCCATAATTCGCAGTAAAACAAGGGCCAGTAGCTCCGAGAGATTTGAAAGCATCGTGTCTCCTGGCACCCGTCTATTCTGAAAATTGCCAAGATGTTTAGCTGGATTGGCTCTCCGCAGCAAGCAGCACGTGGGGTACGCCCGAAGTAGCGTCACGCGTGGTGACGAGACGCTCTCCCTGTATATGCCCATAATTATTCGCCAACATCGTTCTTGACGCCTTTTACGCGCGTCCCCCCGCCCCCTCCTCGTATCCATCACCCCACTCCCTTTTTTAAAATTATTTTCCGTTAGTCACTGTCACACTCTTCAAGGAAGGAAGGAAGGAAGGAAGGAAGGAAGGAAGGAAGGAAGGAAGGGAAAAGTGGAGAAGGAAGGCAGGGAGGTTAACCAGTTTAGCTTAACCGGTTTGCTACCCTACACATGGGAGCGGGATGGGGGGATGAAAGATGGGGAGAAGAGATAGAGAGCACATGACACGGCACACACATCGTTAGTTACAGTCTGTCACTCTTGCGCGGTACGTGACATCACTGTCACAGCCGCTTGTCCAAGCCCGTCTCCTTCATAAACCGAAGTAGTCCCTTCGTCGCCTTCAGCTGCGATGTCTTCTGTCGGCGATATGTGAAAATAGTTGCAACTGACAATGGTCTATTGTCAAGGTGCGCTAGAACGGACGCCAGGGACTGTCTCTGAACATTATATTCAGGACAGGCGCACAGAATGTGTTCCAGCGTCTCCTCGCAAAGACAGGCATTGCAGAGAGCGTAGTCGGGCATTCCAATGCGAAACGAGTAAGATTTCGCGAAGGCCACCCCTAGCCATAAGCGATAAAGCAGGGTGGCCTCACTTCGGCGGAGTCCAGTCGGCATACAGAGATGCATCAAGGAGGGCAGGTCGTGTTGAGGATTGCTCCGGTTGGTCTGGCTGCTTGGTGTGCACCATCGAGAGAGCGTGATCTCCCGTGCAAGCACTCGAAGTATGCTGGCTGCGTCGGACCGTGAAAGTGGTATGGCCTCTTCCTGTGTGTCTTCAAGAGCTGTCCGAGCGGCTTTATCGGCGTCTTCATCTCCTATGACGCCGCAGTGACTTGGCAGCCACTGAAACGTCACGTAATGTCCTTTCTCATGTGATGTATGGAGTAGGCATTGTTGGATACGGGACCTTTTCCTGAGCCTCCTTCGAGTTCATCAGACCACATCGAATCGCGCCACAGCTAATTAGGGAGCTCAGAAGCACATCTACCCCGTTCCCGAGGCGCGGCACGTGCAAACGAGTTGGCGTCCCCCACCTCATGCGCTCCACCTCGTGCGCTCCCCCTCCCCCCACCTCGTGCGCATCTCCAGCTCACTGACCTGGAAAGGCAAAGCAGAAGAGTGGGTCTAAAAATTAATCTGCAGAAAACTAAAGTAATGTTTAACAGTCTTGGAAGAGAACAGCAATTTACAATAGGTAGCGAGGCACTGGAAGTGGTAAGGGAATACATCTACTTAGGGCAGGTAGTGACGGCGGATCCGGATCATGAGACGGAAATAATCAGAAGAATAAGAATGGGCTGGGGTGCGTTTGGCAAGCATTCTCAGATCATGAACAGCAGGTTGCCATTATCCCTCAAGAGAAAAGTGTATAACAGCTGTGTCTTACCAGTACTCACCTACGGGGCAGAAACCTGGAGGCTTACGAAAAGGGTTCTACTCAAATTGAGGACGACGCAACGAGCTATGGAAAGAAGAATGATGGGTGTAACGTTAAGGGATAACAAAAGAGCAGATTGGGTGAGGGAATAAACGCGAGTTAATGACATCTTAGTTGAAATCAAGAAAAAGAAATGGGCATGGGCAGGACATGTAATGAGGAGGGACGATAACCGATGGTCATTAAGGGTTACGGACTGGATTCCAAGGGAAGGGAAGCGTAGCCGGGGGCGGCAGAAAGTTATGTGGGCAGATGAGATTAAGAAGTTTGCAGGGACGACATGGCCACAATTAGTACATGACCGGGGTTGTTGGAGAAGTATGGGAGAGGCCTTTGCCCTGCAGTGGGCGTAACCAGGTTGATGATGATGACCTCGTGCGCCGCAGGTGGAGCTATTCACTGCTTGACTCTTCCCGAAAGTGTAGCGGGAGCCTGGCACGGTTCCAGGTAATGTGGGTCCCAAGGCAAGACGGCTGTAATGCACCGTGAAGCCCTGGCAGAAATCGCCCCATCCGCCTATTGTGACGGCGCTTGCAAGCCGGGAAGGCAATACCGCAGAGAGAAGTAAGCCTTCGGACAATTGCGGCCCAAGGAGCTACCCTGTGCGCCGGGTGTGACACAATCGCCCGGGCGCCTACCATTGGCCGAAAATGACGACACCTGAGCGGGCTCGCCGATTGGCCGAAAATGGCGTCACCTAAGCGGGCTCGCCGATTGGCCGAACGTGACGTGACTTCGAGACACCGAAGGGCTTAAAAGCCAGAGACCGGGAGCAGCAGAGGAGCATTCCTCCATTCATCTCTTTCGAGCTTCTTGCCACGGGCCGCAGCGTCCGAGTTGCTGCCGGCCCGTAATGACTTTATGAATGTTAATTTCTTTGTACTCTCACTGTAAATAATGTAAATAAACCTCCAGTTTTCATCCCGACGTCCTCCTCAACCTCAGCCAACACCCGCACCCAACGGCAAGGGCCAAATATCTGGGGGACAGCAATTGGGATTGTCCTCCAAATGCAACAGCATCTAATATCGAGCACGAGCTGTTCGAATGGCCAGCGACGCAGAGCTGATAGCACAGATTGTAGGGCTGCCTTTGAGTCACTGAAAATTGACCATTGTCGAGGTGGTTCTCGATTGACGAAACAAAGTGCAGCGCGAAGAGCAGCTAGTTCCGCAGATGTAGATGTCGTTGGGTGGTCAGTCCTAAAGCTGATGGTAATACCTCTTGCTGGGACGACCACAGCACCGGACGAACACTGGATGTTTGTGGAACCATCAGTATAAATATGTGCACTGTCCGCGTACCTCTCGTGCAGAAGAAGGAGAGACAGTTGTTTCAGCACAGGCGACGACAGCTCAGACTTTTTCCCGATTCCTGGTACGCTGAGATGGACTGTGGGGCTGACAAGACACCAAGGGGGTATCGATGGTTTAGATGCAGCGGTGAAGCCCGAGGGAAGTTTCTCGTTGTACTTGACGATAGTTTTAGAGAATGATACTTGGTGCCTGTCTGAAGGTAGTGTTGCAAGGTGGTGAAGGGGGCACGTGCAAAATGTCTGATCACACTCTTCAACATTCACCGTGTTGTTAACGGCGCGGCGGCCGCTAACATTCCCACAGTTTTGTTTCTGCACAGACTTCGAGGCCGTTCACCTACCTGCCATCCCACCTTCTTGTTGTGGCGGTTTCTTAGCTTCCCTGGCCCAGTACCCCCGTCCTTGATATACTACATTGCCGTGCGCAAATCAGCGTTCTGTAGGTCTTTTTGTCCTGTTTTCATTCTTCACAGCGCGTACAAACTAACCTAACAGCAAGTTCTTCTCAAGTTTATTAACATAATGAAAGTCAGAGATAAGGGAAAGGAAAAGAAAAAAAGGGGGAGGGGGGAGTGGCAAGTCGCATTATTTTCGGAATGCTTTCCTTACGCGCAGCGTGGTCGACGATTCGGCTCAAGTACCAGAAATGAGAAGTTCTTCGACGACACGAAGGCCTAATGGGGAGCAACAATTCCCCCAAGTTTTATTCACGTGCTCGTCTCATTATATCTGTGTGTGGAATATTTTAGCGCTGATCCCCCCTCAGCACTTACGGTTAACAGAATCCGGGATGAGGTAGAGGCGCGCCATGAGTGGGGCCGCAATGTTCTGAGCATGCGAGAAGGGATTGCCCCTATGGCACCCCCCCTCCCCCTTCTGACCACCACTAGGCCCCGCTTTGCTTTCGCATTCAAGCATTCCCTTTCATCTATGTCGCTCTTTCGGAGCCCACCTCCTGAAACTTCCTATACCGTGGGAAAGGGGAAGGGGTGGGTCAGTCAGAAAATGTCGGGGGGGGGGATTTCGCCCTCCCCCTTGCTACGCCAATGCTTGCAACAGAGACATTTAGCATTTGGTAAAAGGATCTTATCGTTATAGACATCCAGAAGGAAGCGTCGCAACGACACGAATCCTTCTCTCATTTTTCTTTTTTTCTCTTGACGCGATTGTTTCCACTCCCAGCAACGTCCCAGGATGGAGCCACATTCCCTCCTAGAACCGTGGCGTCTGCTGGAGGCGCGTAAACTTGCGCACCTTTGTTGTACCTTTGCTCAGCGATATTGTGGCAAAAGGCTGGAGGAAGAGCGGGGGGAGCGCGGACAAACGCCGGGCGCTTCTTGATAACTGATAACAGCGTGGCGGTGGCACCGCCAACGTCCCGAAGCGATAACAGTAAGGTGGAGTTCGTTGCTAGCGCTCCAAATTAATGTTATTTTCAAGCTTACAGTGGCATGTATAACTTCTAGAAGACGGTTGTCGTATCGTTTGGTGGGTATGATCGAAGGAGCGTTATTTTGCAGCTTCATACTAACCACAATCTTTTTTGATTTTGATTTATATATTTATTTATTAAGTTATTATTATTATTATTATTATTATTATTATTATTATTATTATTATTATTATTATTATTATTATTATTATTATTTTCTTTTCCAACTGCAGTTCCTGATTTTTCCAATTTTCCGTGACTGCCTGTACACACCGCGTGCACCTATACGTGTGCGCGCAGCTAGTGCTGTTCTCTCAATGCAGAGCAAAGCGGACGTGCATCTGGTTAAACTTTCTGCCACTCCTTCCTTCTCTCTCTCCTTGTAACTACGTTTGCGGTGATTACTGCATGAGCCCAAGCAAGCGAGATAGGAATATTGTTTGCGTTTTAACAGATTTCTTGCAATTATTAGCGTCGATTCTGTGAAAGAATACCTTTATTTCACTCCTACCGTCCGCAACGACCATTTGCCGATCTTGGCGATAACGACGATTTTGGAACGCTCGAGCTATAGCAACATATGCGGGAAATGAATTGCGCTGCTGATCGCGTGGCCTCGTTCTGCATCAGTCATGTATATAGTATATGCATTGCGGTGCAGTTCTCGTGTGATCCAAAAGGAGACCTAAGGGAGCGTTGGCAACTCATTCCGTGGAGGTAACGTACCACTTGTCGTGTGTTAACTACATTTACGAGAGTTCTCCTACATTCCAGTAAAGCATACGCTCACTCCGATTTGGCGGAAGCAGGGTAAACGTACTATGTCGGGGAGAATGAGAACTGCCAGAAATGGACAAGCATGCAGTCACTACCGGACAGAGGAGTTTCCATTGCGCCATTTGTTTACATTTAGAATGTGCATTTACGTTTTGCGTATCAACGATTCCAGAAAAAAGTCTTGCCTGAATTATGGCTGGCATCCTCTACCGCCTGTGAACTGCATCATGCCTTTCACCAGAGTGGTTCCCCGTGATTTTGGTCGCATCTCATCGTCGCTGCAGCGGCATATGGGACGGTGGCCTTTTTTTTCTTTTTTTTTTTTTCTGGCCAACAGTCCCGATGAACGACGCATGCTGTTCAGTGCATTGAAGTGAACGTGTCACTGTTGCGGAGATGTATACATGCACTCCGAGCAGATATAGAACCCTGTAGACGTTTGGATTATCTCTTTGGATGCATATTCCTGAATGAGGAGCATAGCATTTGACTTGCCGGCACGATCGCTGTGCACATCCCTCTTCTCGGTCCTCATCCTCTTTCATCACACCGTTACGGCCCCTTTTTCGCCTTTATATCCCCTCCCCTCTCTCTCCAGCGTAGGGTAGCAAACCGGGTCTTGCCATCTAGTTACCCTCCCTGCCTTTCCCCTTTCTTCTGTGTCTCTGCCCTTGTGCAAAGTAACAGGCTATGGCGCTCTGGCTTAGGCCAACCTCTCTGCGTTCTTTTTCTCTTTACAAGCCAGCGGTATAGTATGGCTAGGTGCTATTTGCACTCCGAAGCACTAATGTCCGGTAGAGCGAATAATAAACCTCTACCAGGAGATCGGCCTTCCCTTTGAACGCCGGCAGGTGACCAACACCACAAGGAGCGAAAAAAAAAAGACACATCACAGCCTGGGTTTCTTACTTTTCTGGGTTATTTTGTGACGGACGACGACGAAGTGTCTTTTGATACAGCGCTGTTCTTTCTAGCTCCGCCTTATTTCTGTGAAAACCTAAGTTCATCCGCTGGTCTTCGCTCCCTGCTCGGTCGTAATGGAAGTGGACGACCCCGCACGTCTGCCGGCGATGGCGGCGTCAGCGGCGGCCGCCTCCAGGAAGCGGATCGGTCAGCAGAGCGACACCGACAGCGAGGACACCCATGTCTACTCTCTCAGCAGTGAGGACACTTCCGATGACGACTTCCAGCTTGTGCAGAGCCGCAGAGCGAAGAGAAGGAACACCAGGACGTCCTCATCGTCAAGCACGCAAACAGTGAGACAGCCGCAGAGGCCGGACGCCAATACCATCATATTTGTGCCCCTGCTTCCCAACGTCAACATGAGGCTACTTAACAGGCAATCTGTGTCGATGTCACTGGAAGCCCTGGTGCCAAACGAAATATCGGACATTCGAATGAACACCCGAAAAAATCTTCTGGCGGTTGATGTCCAGCATGCGGCTGCTTTGACCACTCTACGCAGCGTAACGGACCTCGATGGCATTCAGGTGCGCTCTTACATCCCTCTGGGATCTGACGTAGTCACCGGTGTTATTTACGACGTAGACGTTGCTATCCTTAATAACGACTTGCCGATTCTTATCAAGCCAGCCAATGATGAGGTCATCGTTGATGTTAAGCGGCTAGGCAGTTCACGCTGCGTGAAAATAGCATTCAAGGGTAAATATATACCCTCGCATGTTAAGGTGGGACACTTCAGACATGCAGTGCGGCCTTTCATTGCGAAACCTCTTCAGTGCCGCAAATGCATGAAACTGGGACACGTGAGCAGCGTCTGCGAAAATCAGGCAGCATGCCCCCGCTGCGGAGAGCCCCACGCTGCAGATAAATGTGGCGCGACTGTAGTGAAGTGTTCCAACTGCGGAGGATCACACGAAGCTTCATCGAAGAAATGCCCACATATTAAGAAGGAAATGGCCATCTTGAAAGAGATGGCGAGAGATCATTCATCTCATCGCGAAGCCGCCGAAAAAATCAGGAAGCGACGTTCACGTCGCCGGCGCTCCTCAAGGAAGGCTCCTGAAGGAAGACGCATGCCACTTCCTACGACACCACCTCCTCCTCCACCGCCCAGGCCAGACAATGTGGACAGGACCGCGAACAGCAAGTCCACTGAGAAGACCGCATCTTCCGAATCTTGGCCGGCTCTACCGAAACGACAACATTCACCAACAGACACACAGCAAGCTTTCGCTGGACAACCCCCGACGTCTACTGTCGGCGATTTGTGCGACCACGACAGGCAGGTGGCTGATATGCTGCAATCGCTAATTAATACAATGCGCATTATACTGAACAAGCTGCAAACACCAGCAGCTCGAAGCGCTCTGCAAATACTGGATGCACTAAATCCAGTGCTTGCTAGCATCGTTTAAGCATCATGGCTCGATCAACAGTCCCCTTCCGCACTGAACTTAAAAGTGCGTCGATTTTTCAATGGAATGCCAGGGGTCTAAGGACCCGTATATCAGACTTTCGCCAATTCATTTTCACACATCGCTTCCCCATACTGGTCATTTGCGAACCAAATACATCAACTCCACTCAGACTGTCCGGTTATGAATCTTTCGTCTCGTCCACATGCGGTGCGAGCACGAAAGTGATCATCTACATCCGCACGGACTTAACATATGTCGCTAATGCGATAGAGCCTCATGACGACAACCAATATGTCTGCGTAAATGTCCAAAAGAAGAATGTGTCATTTACACTAATTGGAGCCTACATATCCCCAGCGGGTCACTTTGACGGTGAACGACTAAAGAAAATATTACTAATGAACAATGGCCCCTGGGTTATCACAGGTGATTTCAACGCGCATCACCAGCTATGGGGAAGCACTAAAATTGACTCCAAAGGCAAGAGCCTTGCCTCCTTTGCTGCCGACCATGATTTGTGCTGCGTGAATGACGGCAGCCCTACATTTCTGCGAGGCACGACCTACAGTAGCTGCTTGGATTTAACTTTGGTGTCACGGCGCTTTGCCTCGAGCGTCCAATGGTTTACAGACATAGAAACACATGGAAGCGACCATATTCCAACATACATAAAGATTAGAGGAGTTGAGCAACGCTCCTCTACTGCCTTGCCTACAGTTGATTGGTCAAAATTTCAGAAGGATATGGATGACACATGTCGGGAAGGCCTCTCACACACTATCGAAGAAGCAATCGCAGAAGCATTGAAAACATCCATCTGCTCGCTTCCAAGGTCAACAAGGCGAACAGACTTGGACATGGAACTGGAGAGGCTGCGTGCAGCACGCCGACAAGCGGAGAGGAGGTATCGGCGCACGAAGTCCGTCTTGGATCTGAGGGCTTCACGACGCATACAAAAGAAAGTCCAGCGTCGCATGGATAAATTGGAAGATAAGAGATGGAAAGCATTCTGTCAGTCGCTTGATCCCCGCAAATCGCTCTCGCACATATGGAGAACGGTTAGGGGTCTTCGCTCATCTCCGCATCAAAGGAAGCCCTTCGCTGCTCTGGCCCTCTACCAACTCCGCTCGGAACTTCAAGTGGCTGAAGAGTTCTGTGCACGGGTTGCTGGGTCCGTGGCCATCATTACTGACGTAGCATTGAATGACATCCCTGAGGCACGTGTACCAGAAATGAACGTGCTATTTTCACTCGAAGAGCTCGATGCTGCGTTGGCGACCTGCCGGCGTTCTTCGTCACCAGGACCTGATGGCATCACGTATGCTGCCCTATGCCACCTTGGACATGACGCACGTGATGAGCTGCTCAACTACTACAATGAATCTTGGCAGAACGGCGCCGTTCCTAAACAATGGAAATCGAGCCGCTTGATCCCCATTCTGAAACCTGGAAAGTCTCCGCTTGAGATCTCATCATATCGTCCGATAGCGCTTTCGAGCTGCGTCGGCAAAGTGATGGAAAGAATGATTCTTGCTCGATTGGAATGGTACCTAGAACGATTCAACATCTATCCGGACGCCATGACAGGTTTTCGTCGAGGTCGCACGTCCATCGACAACGTCATCGACATCGTAACATGGGTCCAAAATCAAAAAAGCCTCAAGCGCCTATCTGCGGCACTTTTTCTGGATATAAAAGGAGCATACGACAACGTCGCCCACGAGGCCATACTAAACTCACTTGAGGCTGTTGGAGTTGGTGGCCGGATGTATCAATGGATTCGGGACTATTTGACTGAGAGGCGTTTTTTCTTACAGACCGAAGACGGCCCAACTTCAGACCATTCCATCTGCCGTGGTGTGCCGCAGGGTGGAGTGTTGAGCCCTATTTTGTTCAACCTCGTCCTGGTAGGACTAGCGGATTACCTACCGCAGACAGTACATGTCTCAATATACGCCGACGACATTTGCATCTGGGCCTCTGCGGTGACTCGCCCTCAGCTAAGAGCCAGGCTTCAGCGGGCGGCAACCATGACGGCTTCTTATCTCCGAGAGCAAGGCCTCAGTGTGTCTACTGAAAAGTGCGCATTACTTGGTTTTACGCGGAAACAAATGTCATCGTATCCTGTTACGATCAATGGTCAAGCTGTACTCTATGTTAAGACGCATCGCTTTCTGGGCGTCATCATTGACCGCAACCTCTCGTGGAGCCCTCACTGCGTCTATCTGAAGAAGAAGCTAGTCGCCATTGCTCAGGTCTTCCGATTTCTATGCGGGAAAAACTGGGGTACACCAGTCCATTCTATGTTGCAGCTGTACAGGGCTTTGTTTCTCGGACTCCTTCGTTACAGCCTACCAGTATTGTCAAATGCATGCAAGACGAACTTTCGCGCCTTGGAGAGCATACAAGGTCAAGCCCTACGCACGTGTTTAGGGCTGCCTAGGTGCACCTCAACAGCAGCGACAATCGCCATCGCAGGAGACCATACAATCCAGACACATGTAGCTGTCGACTCTCTCAGAGCGCACATTCGCCATCTGTCAAGGATCCCCGACCATCATTTGGCCTCCCTACCAGCCGAGAGACCTCAAGCGACCTTTTCACGAGTTATTAGCGCTCATCATGAGTACATACCGGCATCATTTACACCGGCGGCGAAGCCTTCCTCTCCCCTGTGGTGCCTGCGACAGCCTCAAGTGAATTTTGCTATTCCTGGAATCACAAAAAAATCCAATCATCCATCGCCGGCTCTGAAGCAACTTACGCTCACATTACTGCACCAGACGTATCATGACCGCATACATATATATACCGATGGTTCCACCTCACCTACCAGCTCAACTGCCGCATTCGTCGTTCCAGCCAAGAACGTTACAGTTAAATTCAAATTGTCGCACACGACTACATCTACATCGGCAGAACTTGCAGCTCTCCATGCCGCTATGATGTACATCACCGAAGAGCCTACAGAGAAATGGGTCGTATTTTGTGACTCAAAGGCAGCCCTTCACAGCATCAAGTCCGCATTACGTCACAGAACCTACGAGCAAATGACATCTGAAATCAGGGAACTGCACCACCATGCTCTGGAAAGTGGACACCACATTATATTTCAGTGGATTCCTGCTCACTGTGGCATCGTCGGCAACAACCTAGCTGACAAGGCTGCCCGGTGTGCCCACGAAGATACCAAGACGCGTCCAACACCTTTGGCGATGTCGGACGCTGCCAGAGAACTTCGCCAACTTGCGCGTAAGAAATCCCAAGATCTCTGGATTTCAAGTGGCCTAAATTGCAGATTACGTAAACTGGACCCCACGCTACGGCTACAACTGCCATCTAGCCTTCCCCGCGGCGAAGCAACCTTGTTGTGTCGCTTGTGGCTGGGAGTGGCGTTCACGAACGCATACTCCTACCGTATGGGAATGGCCGAGAGCCCGATGTGCGACTCCTGTGGGTGCGAGGAGACCATCGAGCACCTATTGTGTACCTGCCCTCGCTACGATGTCCAACGCCTCTCTCTGCGGGCAACTTTACGCAGACTGGACTCGAGATGTTTCACCGAGTCAAAGATACTCGGACCGTGGCCACACCCGTCACTGGCTCGAAAAGCGATTCGTGCACTAGTGCGGTACTTGAAGTGCACGGGCTTAACAGACCGTTTATAGTGTCCTTGCGTATGGTGTCGCTCCCACACGTACTCAGTGCTTCCTCTCTCCCTTTCTTCCTCTTTCTATTGCCCTTTCCCCCACCCCCAGTGTAGGGTAGCAAACCGGATGCTGTTCTGGTTGACCTCCCTGCCTTTCCTACCCTTGTTTTCTCTCTCTCTCTCTGGGTTATTTTGTGTTGTCGTCTGCTGTACTTTTGCTCGCCCCCGAACCTAGCTGAGGTGCGTTTTTCCTCAAGCTCGCAACAAATTGTTCTCAGGTACACCATTTAATGGTCTCACATATGGATATCAAAAGAGAAGTTCGGAAAGTTCGTCGTAGCACATGTTGTCGCAAATGGAACTGTGGTTCGAAAAAGCGAAGACAGGGAGCAAGCACGACTGAATATCCGCTGCCGAAGTTTAATATAAGCCGCGTGGTTTGTTAACACCCTGCTAACGCATCACGTCATGCGCATTAACTGCCTACGTTCTGTCGAATATTCTGTAAGCCCAATTTAGTGTTGGGCTTGCGGAAGTCGTGGTAGGGGACTTAGCCAGAACAAGAAACATTTTCGAAAAAAATGAGCGGCATCCTCTGTTTCTACTTGTCGCCTTCATTTTGAAAACACAAAGGAAAGTATTGTGATTTTGCATTCGGCATGAGCAATCAGCAACGCACTTCACTGGACACACGTGCCATATCTATGTAGAGGCAAACATGAAAAACAGCAAACGTCATTTGCGTTATCGATAACTCATCGCCACGTGGACGCAGATATCAAAAGATAAATTTCGCGCCTTTGCCAGCGGCGGTCAACAGTTCATCCTCGATGAAGGCACCCCCACTAAGGCATGCCATTGTTTGCAGCCATGATCAGCATAGAAGGTAATTAGGTCTCGAGATACCGACTATCCGCAGCCATGCAACCTATCAGGTGGCACTTGACACGTCGATTCAGCGCTACACCTGCGAGCGCGGTACTTCGCACACCTTATCGGCGAAAGCGCCGTCCGGCTCTGACGTGAGTACATGCGACGAGATTTATGCCGTCTGTCTGCTGGCGCGTCCGTCTCCCTCGTCACTGCAGGGCGCACGCGAACCGCGTGGGAAAGCAGTCGCCAGGGGATCCTCCCAGGCATTGTCTGGCCGGATGGGGCAACCCGACGCACCCGTTGTTCCGCGCTGGAATTCAGCCGCACATAGCCCGTTTTCGCCGGGGTCCGCGCGAACACCGGAAACCGAGGCGTAATGGGCCCCTGGTGGAGAGACAAAAGGACCGCGCTCTCTCGGTTCCGGGACGCTGCTCGCAGTTGGGCGCCCGAGCGGGCCGCCCTCCTGCCCTGGGCAAGACGCGGCGCATATATACAGGGCTCCTGCGGTATTTACTGCGGGACAGCAGCGCTCTTCGCTCGCAAACAGTCCTCCGCTCTTGTGGTGCGCGGTGGCCGTTGTGCGAAAAGCGCTACGCATGCGACAGCCGACTCATCCGGAGGCATTCCGATAGACAAAACACCGCCCCACTCTCTCTCTCTCTCTCTCTCTTTCTCTCTCACCACGTCGCCGTTGAAGTGTTGCCAGGACTGAACCGCAAGTGTTCGTCACGAATGAAAGGAGAAGCTCACGCCGTGGAACCAGCGAGACCTATACTTTAAACGGCTTTCGCGTTACGGCAAAGGTCCCGTCATCCCGTCCGCCCTGTTCGCGAGGCGGAAGGACGTGATGAAATTGGACCAACAAGCAAATAGGCCCACCACCACCACCACCACCACCACCACCACCACCACCACCACCACCACCATCATCATCATCATCATCATCATCATCACCATCATCATCATCTTCTTCTTCTTCTTCTTCTTCTTTTTCTGTCCACTGCAGCACGAAGGCCTCTCCCAGCGATCTGCAATTATGCATGTCTTGCGCCTGCAAATTTCCTAATTTCATCACCCCACCTAATTTTCTGCCGTCCTCGGCAGCGCTTCCCTTCCCTTGGCACCCATTCTGTAACTCTAATTGTCCACCGATTATCTGCCCTACGCATTACATGGCCTGCCCAGCTGCATCTCTTTCTCTTAATGTCAACTAGAATATCGACAACCCCTGTGTTGCTCTCTGATCAACGCCGTTCTCTTCATGTCTCTTAACGTTACGGCTAACATGTTTCGTTACATCGCTCGCCGTGCGCTCCTTAACTTTTTCTCAAGCTTCTATTTTAACGTCCAAGTTGCTGCCCCATATGTTAGTACCGGTATAAAGCAACGATTGCCCACTTTCTTTTTCTACGACAGTGGTAGTTCCCGATCACGATTTAATATTGCCTGCCGTATGCGCTCCAACCCATTCTTAGTCTTCTGTAATGTTCCTTCTCATGATCAGGGTCCCCTGTAAGTGGCACAGTTTCTCCAATAATATTATAGCCAAAACAACTAGAATATTTCATCAAAGGAATATACAAGGTGTTTCAATGAACACTTTCAAAAATCTTTAAAAGTTGCCTGTGGCAGACATCACAATTATAGTTGATGAGCTGTTCTACTCGAAGCGGCGGACAATACTTGCACAAGAAATTGAGATGAAAAATCGACTAATTAATAAATATTCAATAATTAAGTTTTAACTAATTACATGTTGGTCCATATTGCAATTTACAAATTCTAGCCGTGGATTTCGCAAGGCAGATCCACTTGGAACGAATTTTCAAGATGACAGCAGTTGCGAGATATAAGTTCCCGGACTTCGCGGAGAAATGCAATGGCGTTCCAGTTAATTTGTTAACAAAACGTCGTTTCATGCCCTGAAGCACACAAGCAACTGGAACGCCAATGCATTTCTCCGCAAAGTTCGGGCGCGGTAGAAGACCGACGTCAAACCTAACCTGAACACCAACGCACTGATCAAATCACTATAGTACAGAAACTTGCCTGCAACCCCGCTCCGCTTAAATATACGCAAGTTTGTCGTGCATCGCGAAGGACTAACAAAAAGAAACATTAATAAGAGAAAAAAAACGTAAAATCCAGGCCCACAGGTAGCGAGTGGCCTGCATGCACGCTGCTTCCAGTTTCCACTTCCCCGCCGACCCTATCGGTCGTCTACCGGCGCCGCCGTAGCGGATTTTTTGTTTGTTTTTCCCCATTGTCGGAGCCTGCATCCCGCCGCGTGCTCCTACATAGCAGCGACGCGATCGACGCGCCCCTTTTGGCGCATCTGCGTCCGCTCCGCGAGCTCGGCGCGTGCCTTGCCGGTCGCGACGGCATAGGCGACGGCGTGTGCGTTCAAGCAACAGGAAGCCCCAACTATAGTAAAGTTGGCCGCTACTAGCCAGCCTTCGCGAGCGCCGTTCGCGACGCGGAAAGGCGATGCGCGCCTTTTCCGATGTGGATGTCTTCGCGATGGCGCGAGCCCAAGTGGCGGAAACTAAACGCGCACTCCTCCAAGGTTGCGCCGCGCGCGCGGAGAAAATGCGCTGCGCGTCCGGCCTGCCGCGACCCGCCCACCTCGGCGAACCGAACGACGTGTACGTAACGCACCTACGACGCAACAAAAAAGACAGCGAGCTCGCATCTACAAGAGCGCTCGGGTGCTGCATTTCCCGCTGCATGCTTTGCACCGCTAACAAAAGTGACCACTTTCTTTTTTTTTTCGTCTTCTATGTTGCAGAAGTATGTTCCTCGGTATGCAAGTTCGGCTCAATGGAATCTGTTTACTTTCAAAGTGCGCTGAGGGCGAGAGTGGGGAAGCCGTATAAGAGTATGCACGATATACGCTTACGGTTCTTGCTAAGCGAGCAAGCTTATTTCACATTAAGGTGGCCTGTGATTGGCGCGTAGTTCTCGACGATTAACGGCAGCTGCCACGTTATTTAGAGGATACTCCCGGGACAAGGGAATGACCTTAAGATGCGACTTCTGCCAGTGAAAGACGCTCCAAAGCGCGCTAACCGCCTGTAACTACAGCACCGTGCTATCATACCTGGACTTTCTGTCCTTAATAGTTTCCTCCCGTTTCCCCCAGTACAGGGTAGCCAACCGACTTCAGTCCTGCCTAACTTCCCTGCCTTTCATATACACTTCTCGTTCTCTCTTTTTTTTCTCGATGCCATAGCAGACGCGGCTGCCATTACTACCACAAATACTGCTATTTTTTACCTTCAAATTTTCTTCCTTCTTTTTTTTTTTTCATTTATCTTCCCATACTTTTAAGGGGAGCAAAAAAGCAACGCTCAGGGCAACACTTATGTCATCGTTGTTAAAATTGCTAGGCTATTTGAATTTGAAACGAAATTAGGCGAACGGAGAAGCTATGCGTTTGACGAGCATTTTCAGATCATGGGCGCTATAACGTGCAACTATTCCAAACTTTTCTATTCTAATTCTGCAATCAGCCCTTCACTATATTGGTCAAAACATTTTCGGGCCACCCCCCACTTCGCCTGTCTCTCACGCGACGTCACGAAAACGGCGATAGCTCACCATCTGCTATGGCGTGTACACGCCGATTATGCATGATTAGGGCGAACGAAAGAAACAAGACATTATTTCTGATTCGACGTTTTCTTTGTGATTAGCCATCTGGTATTGGTCAAAAGCTTTAGGGCTGAGCCCACTTCGCCTGTCTGTCACGCGACGTCACAAAACCGCCAGAACTTACCGCGTAAAAGTGACGTGCACGCTTTAAAGTTGCATTAATAAGCTGAACAAAACTGGATTTCTTTCTGAATAGCCGGAGGAATAGAAGATGGCTGCCCCCAGATCGCTCAAGCACTGGCTACTCGCACATGCCGCAGAGCATTGATTTATTTGCATATAATTAATTTTTTTTGTGTGGAAGTATAACGTTACCGAGCCCTTTGCTGAAGATCCGTTTTAGTGGATTTTTTTTCGCTGTCCGTCGCACGCCGCCACGATTTTCGACAAGCCACCGTAAGCTAAGTAAGCGGTATACCGGACCAATCGCAGACGTCGGCACCACCCTCCTCACCCGGTTATCTACTTTCACTGCGCTGGCTCGTCCCCATCGAAACCTTCTCCACTTGAGCGCGCTCCTCGCCTCTCGTCAGCCAATTAGATAAAAAAAAAAAAAACCGCTCAATGCAGGCAATGTTATTCGTTCTTAAAGCAAACAAAAAGCTCCTATAAGCGAGGAGAGCGTTTGAATCGGCTATTCAGACAACGCGGCGGGTCACCGCCCGATGCTTGCGTCGGCGGTTACGCACGTACATTTCACGTCAGGAGATTGGAATAAAAACAGGTTGGAATAGTTTTACCTTATAGGGCCCTTACCTTATACCTTATATATGGGGCCCTTCTATATATATATATATATATATATATATATATATATATATATAATTAAATGCCTTTTCATAATCTATAAACGCCATATAGCGGGGTTGACTGTACTCTGGAAATTTGTCAATTACCTGATTGATGGCATGGAGGATGTGATCCGTTGTAGAATATCCCTTCCTGAAGTCAGCCTGTTCTCTTGATTGACTGAAGTAAAGTGTTGCCCTTGTTTTATTCGAAATTGTTTTGGTGTATATTTCATACAATACTGAAATCATGCTAATGGGCCTATAATTTTTCAATTATTTAACGCCTACCTTCTTGTGCTTTAGTATAATGTTGGCATTCTTCCACTTCTCTGGTACATAGTAGCGATTATCAAATCATAAACGGCAGGTTACCAATGACGCTGAAGTAAACACTGCATTCTGCGATATTATATACCTCATATATATATATATATATATATATATATATATATATATAGCGAGAGAGAGAGAGAGAGAGAGTGTTTCACCTAATTTGAGCCGAACTTTAAAAATAGGCAAATGCCACGTATACCAGGACAAAACCAAGGTAATGTGCTTTCAAAATTGTGACTGCATCGGGGCAACGCATCCCCGAAGTTCCCAAGATCAGGGTCCTGGGCCTGCTGCTCAACAAGAGCTGCCGCAACGACGAGACCATCAACAAGCTTACCACCAAGGCAATGGACGCCATCCGGCTCATACATCGAGTCTCTACACGACGGGCGGGCATGCGTGAAGACAGTCTCGTGCGCCTTGTCCAGTCGTTCGTGATCAGTCACATCGCCTACGTTGCGCCCTACCTTAACTGGCACGTCACTGACAGGACCAAGATCAACACGCTGATCAGACGGGCTTACAAGACAGCGCTGGGTTTAATGGAGACCACGAGTACGGCTCGGCTCTTGCAGCTCGGCGTCCATAACACCCTAGAAGAAATAGCCGAGGCGCAGCTCACCGCGCAATTCGAGCGCCTCTCTACCACCAAGACGGGCCGCAGTATACTGACGTCCCTGGGTTACAACCCCCAAGCTCCCAGCCGGCAACCGTGCGAGATCACAGATGAGGCGCGGGCCCACATTTACGTGGACCCCATCCCGAAGAACATGCACCCAGAATACAACCAAGAACGGCGGCAGGCGCGGGCCAAGGCCCTCACCGAGCAACACGCCCAAGACCCGCACGCCCGGTACGTGGACGCCGCGGAATACAAGCGGGAAGGCTTCGCGGCAGTGGTCGTTGCGGCGGCTACCGGCACCAAGACAACGGCAGCGAGCGTGCGGTGCACGAACGCCACAGACGCCGAGGAGGTTGCCATCGCTCTGGCGATCACCGAGGCCGAGTGTCGCACCGTGCTCAGCGACTCGAGGAATGCCGTGCGCAACTTTGCCAAGGGGCGAATATGCGCGCCGGCGGCCGCCATCATCGGCAAGCTCCAACTTCAAGACCGCGGCAGCACCGTCCGTATCAAGTGGTTCTCGGCGCACGCCGGCGATTGTGCATCCTCACCGAACCACAACGAGACGGCCCATTCGGCGGCGCGAGCACTTACCTTCCGCGCCCCCGAGAGTGACCGTTCCGTGTGGTGGTTCGAAACCAAGGACAGATTGACTAGTTATGCCGAAGTAACCAAGTGTTACCGCTTAGCTCGACGGACAATGCCGCCTCCCAACCCGGCACTCAGTCGGGAGGAGGGCGTAATCCTAAGACAAATACAGACCGCGTCACTCCTCGCCCCCGCAATGCTGCACGTGCTTCACCCAGAGCTCTATCCGAGTGGGCTGTGCGGTGTTTGTGCAGCGGGTCCGGCGGACCAATGGCACATCATGTGGGACTGTGCCAGGTTCCCGACGGCAGCTACCTCAAGGACTTACCCGCCAGAACTTCAAAGTGCACTGCAGTCTGCAGACAAGGACTCACAACTATGGGCCGTCCAGCAGGCCCGGGGTGCGCTCGAAAAGCACAAGCCTCATGACCCACTACAAACGGGCCCAACTGGGCTAGTGCAGAGTAGGGTATAACCCCGGGTCGACGCTTGGCCAGCGTCACGACTCGTTAAATCGTCGTTTGCCGGCACTTTATTAAAGTTATTCCTATCCTATCCTATCCTATCCTTGCTTGCCGTCGCTTGGAGATACATTATCTTTTGCATTCCGCGTAATTAGATAATTTGCCTTAATTGATTAATCTTCTTCTCAATTATTATAATTTGACGAAAAGTGTCAATGAGAAAATTGTAGAGCGACATGAAAAACTCGTGAGAAGATACAACTTTCTGTTGCTCCATATACGGGCTGCATAAAAGTGTTTTTCCGAGCGTGAAAGTGGCCCAGGAATACTCCCAAAGTCCCTCGAGCGGCGAGTCGCGCGGTAATTTTGCGTGTATTCGCGGGCTTCTTTCGCGCTCGGAAAAATACTTTTATCTAGGACGTTTTGAGCAACGGAAAGCCATATCGCGTGTTTCTCATGTCGCTCTACAATTTTCTCATTGACACTTTTCGTCTAATTATAATAATTGAGAAGAAGATTAATCAATTAAGCCAAATTATTTAGTTAGGCGGAATGCACAAAATAATCTATCTCCAAGTGACGGCAAGCAACATTATACCTCGTTTCGGTTTAGCTGTACGCGCGTGGGTGCGTGTGTGTGCGTGATTGCGTGTTTTTTACGAGAAAACATGTACACTGTATATTTATAGCAGCCTAAACCGGTGAATCTCACTAAAAATTTGCAAAGAAGAGGATGTCGGGACTTGAACGATCGATTTATTTGGCTGTATTGGAAATGTTGGCAGCTATAGTGTTGTCGGCTTTTCCACAATAATTATATGCCAGATGAGCACACTGCAATTACATGAAATACAATAACATGAAATACAGTGAAATACAAGAAATAAACCAAACAATGACGAGCATTCTAACGCTGTCACGCTTAAAATAATCTTTCCTGTATAGTGGAAGCGTGTAGACGCCTGTTAATATGGAGGCAACAATGCACAGCCAGGAAGGGAAATGAAATGAAGTGGATACTAGAATATTCAACAAAGAACGAGAACAAGGTTGATCTCAACATACAGAATGCAGCCATTCGTTAAAAAGTTATTAAAGCTGCGACTCTATAGATCAAGGTGTTTTCTTTTTATTTTATTTTTTATGCCGGCATAGTCGCGAGGCTTAGCTGAGCTTAATTATGGGGCAGATGACAATGTGGAATCTAGTGTCAGCCGCTTGAAGCCCTGATGCTTTTTGGAGGTCAAAAAGCTTTAGGGGATACGGATCACGAGAAAAAAAAATATGCTGACGAATAAAAATGGGTTGGAATGCACATCATCATCATCATCATATTTATGCCCACTGCAAGACGAAGGCCTCTCCCGGCGATCTCTAATTACACCTGTCATGCGCCGACCGATTCCAACTTGTGCCTGCAAATTTCCTCATTTCATCACCCCACCTAGTTTTCTGCCGTCTTCGACTGTGCTTCCCTTCTCTTGGCACACATTCTGGAACTCTAAAGGTCCACCGGTTATCCGTCCTACGCATGACATGTAACAGGCAGGCACTACTGTGTGAAAATGAATTGCCAATATGGCATTAGAACTTCTCATTCAAGCCTAAATCAATGAATAAATGCCCATTTCAGGTGCCTCGGTTACAGGTGCATACAAACCCACTAGAGGGATGTGTTGTGGGCAACTAAACCAGTCAAGGGCATTTGATGGCACCAGACCAAGGCACTCTGCAACATGCGATATTAAAGGAAACAACAACCAATTTATATGGTACCTGTTTTTTCACCACCGTCACCACCACCACCACCACCACCATCATCATCATCTTATTATTATTATTATTATTATTATTATTATTATTATTATTATTATTATTATTATTATTGTTATTATTATTATTATTATTATACGTGCACTGCAGGATGAAGGCTTCTCCCTGCAATTTTCAATTACTCCCTGTCCTGCGCCAACCGATTCCAACTAGCGCCCGTGAATTTCCTAATTTCATCGCCCCACCTAGTCTTCTGTGTCCTCACTGCGCTTCCCTTCTCTTGGTACCCATTCCGTAACCCTAATGGTCCAACGGTCATCTAACCTGCGCATTACATGACCTGCCCAGCTGCATTTTTTTATCTTAATGTCAACTAGAATATCGGCTATCCCCGTTTGCTCTCTGACCCAAACCGCTCTCTTTCTGTCTCTTAACGTTATGCCTAGCAGCCTTTGTTCCATCGCTCTTTGCGCGGTCCTTAACTTGTTCTCAAGCTTCTTTGTCAGTCTCCAACGCTCTGCCCCATATGTCAGCACTGGTAAAATGCACCGGTTGTACACCTTCCTTTTCGATGATAATGGTAAGCTTCCAGTCAGGAGCTGGCAATGTCTGCCGTATGCGATCCAACCCATTTTTATTCTTCTGTGAATTTCCTTCTCATGATCAGGGTTTCCTGTGATTGACTTAGGTAAACGTACTCCTTCACAGACTCTAGAGGCCGACTGGCGATCCTGAACTCTTGTTTCTTTACCCGGCTATTTATCATTATCTTTGTCTTCTGCATATTAATCTTCAACACCACTCTTACACTCTCTCTGTTAAGGTCCTCAATCATTTGTTGTAACTCGTGTGCAGTGTTGCTGAATAGAACAATGTCATCGGCAAACCAAAGGTTGTTGAGATATTCGCCGTTGATCCTCACTGCTAAGCCTTCCCAGTTTAATAGCTTAAATACTTCTTCCAAGCGTACCGTGAACAGCATTGGAGAGATTGTGTCTCCTTGCCTGACCCCTTTCATGATAGATAACTTCCTACTTTTCTTGCGGAGAACGAAGGTAGCTGTGGAATCTTTGTAGGTATATATTTCCGAAGATACTAACGTATGACTCCTGTACTCCTTGATTACGGAAGGCCTCTATGACTGCTGGTATCTCTACTGAATGAAATGCCTTTTCATAATCTATGAAAGCCATATAGAGGGGTTGACTGTACTCTGGAGATTTGTAGATTACCTGATTGATGGCATGGATGTGATCGGTTGTAGAATATCCCTTCCTGAAGTCAGCCTGTTCTTTTGGTTGACTGAAGTAAAGTGTTGTCCTTGTTTTTTTTTGGAAATTGTTTTGGTGAATATTTTATACCATACTGAAAGCATGCTAATGGGTCTATAATTTTTCAAGTATTTAACGCCTACCTTCTTGTGCATTAGTATAATGTTGGCATTCTTCCACTTCTCTGGTACATAGTAGCGACTCTCAAATCATAAATGTCAGGTTACCAATGACGCTGAAGAGAACACTGCATTCTGCAATATTGCATTCTGTGGAGTCGAATCTTGGCGGATAACAAAGAAAGAAACCAAAGCAAAGCACTGCGCAGCGAGCAATATAATGGAAAATAACGCTTAATAGCGAGCGTAAATGATGAGCGTAACGTTAAGAAACAGGAAAAAAGCGATGCGGATTGGAGAGCAAATGAGGGTAGCCGACATTTTAGTTTACATTAAGAGAAAGAAGCGGGAGTAGGAAAGGCCACGTAATGCATCGGGTGGATAAATAGAGTTACAAAATGGGGCGTCGAGTGAGGGGAAACGCATATGAGGGCGGCAGAGGGTTATAGGGAGTGTGATGAGATTAGGGAGTTTTGCGGGCATATAGATGGGTGTCATCTGGCACAAGACATGAACCACTGGAGATCTCTCAAAAAGGCTCCTTCGTCCTGCAGTGAAGAGAAATAGGACGATGGCGATTACTTTTGCTTTTTGTCTTAGCTGCTGTTTAGGAGTGTTATCTTTTTTACTCTTAAATTAATAGTGCCGTCGTTCACTTGTTTGCGAATTACACGAGCACACTTGACATTACTGGCGCCTCTCGCGCGTTAAATTACTTGGTTTAGGCGAACGAGTAACGCCCTCGGGAGACTTGCATATTAAGGACGGTCGATCGAGCACATCGATCAGGAACCGTTCGTGCATAGCAGAGTTATCAGGGCGTCAGTTCGCGGATAAATATGCGAATTCTGAATATGATTGCTTTTTATCATTACTCAAAACTTCTGTGCTTTTTTTTTCTTCTTTTTGTTTTCATCTGATCCGAAGTCACTCATGCGAGGTGCGCCAAGCCAATTTCGCGGCAGTGCGTTCCTTAATGGCCTCGACTGTGCTTTGGCCTAGCGCACAGTCGGCTGCAGTGTAGTTTGTAAAGGGAACTAATACGTTAACATCACTGTACACAATAATTAGAGCCTCATATTTCACTGTCAGCCTAAATTGCCAGTGGCCGCATAGGTCATTTCAAAAATAAAATTTACAACTATTACTGATGTTGTTTTTTCTCACTAATTGTAGGTTCACTCTGTCATATTGCTCACTACATGAAACTGCATGCTATACGGAGTCACTTTACTATGACGTGAGAGACGAGAGGGTGAATCGAGGGTCCTCAGGCATTAAATTACAAAGCAACTGGCGGGTCACTTCAGATTACGGGCTCGAATTATGTTCAATAGCACAAGATTTCTTTGGTCTAGCTCGTTAGATTTCATGGCTGACTGAGAAAAGGACGACAAGGCACTGACTCAGAGCTGGCGCTCTTTTTTTGTCCTCGTGTTTTCGTGCTCTAGTAAGTCGGTACGCCCCTTGCCTGCATGGACGCGATCGGTCTGAACCGGTCGCTGGCCTGTAACTCTGGGCACACGCTTTGGCACTCTGGTGCATTTCTATGGCCACTGTCGCTATAATAAGCCACACTGTGCAACTTAGCGCACGCTATCTCGTCCTGCCTGCCTCCGAATGCGCAGCCGTGGTGCCAAGCTGCTGCAGTTGCGTCGTGGACGTAGGCGAGCAAGGGCAGGGCAATAATAAGAAAAAAAAAAGGGGGGGGGGGGGCGTGCCGAATAGAGCCTATGGTGGACCCCCTGCGCGCGCACTGTATATATTGCGCCGCCATGCTCCAGACTGGTGCACCTGGCGTCGGAACGCGTGATCAGACGGCGGGCAGGTGCTCCACCGTCACGATCCCTCGTGCGCTCCGCTCGAAGACCATCGTGCGAATCTCGTGCCTGCTGTGGTATAGGAGCGCGCGATGTGTTTGAACAAAGGCCGATCGCAATCTGTCGTTTTGTATAGTCTGCCTCAATATCTGAGGCTGGCCGAGTTATCGGGGCTTGCGGAGGAACGATCCGGGAACCAGATTCAACGCCATGATGCATGGCCGAACATTTCAGCACAGTGTGTTTTAGGTCATGCCAGCTCAATGTTGTGAGCAGAGTGCCTCAAGAGAATACCTCTGGTAATATAAACGTGCGTATATGTGAGAGTTCGAGGATGTGTGTTCCCTTTCTTAAATATAAATTGATACACCTGCGGCGTAGGTGTAACTCGAAGTATCTGAAGCAATAATGAAGCGAAAGTTGCTGCACTAAAATACAGCAGTGTGCAAAACTTCCGATGAACCATTTCGTCCTGTTAAAATCGTCTAACCTAAGTAGAAATCCATGGCACATAACAAAGAGCAGAAACGGCTCTCAAATGATACGACGACATTTTCCAAAGGTAAATTGTTCGCCGTATTTTGCTATTCAAAAGCAGCCTTTAGTGCCACTATGCACCTTCCAGCTGTCTGGAAAAATTCTGGTGTTGTTGTAACCTTAATTTTATTACCCGAAGCTTATTTTCCCTGTCCTATATCTCTTAGTAACCTTTCTCGAAACGACAAAAAGAAAGTTGGTTACGAACTCGGCTTGCTGAATTTCTGTCACTTAGACTATGATGCCCTTTATACGGCATGTGCACTTTGATGACATATGAACGTGCAGTTTACGTGCTTCCACCATAAACTCAACGTCACCGTCAGTAATTCATGTGTGAGTCAGGGGCCGAATTTGCAAACATTTTTGTTTGTAAAAGCAGTTTTTGACTGGACAGCTTCCTTCGCTGACCATCACAGCTGCCTGGAGCTTGTCCTTAAGAACCTCTCCAACTCACGATCTGATTTGTGGATACGGGCCGAGACCAGCGAAAATTGTTTGCCTCCGAGCCCGGACATCTTCTAGATTACGAAAATGCCACATAGCACGGTACTCATTCACTTTGCCTCAATCCTAGATAACAATAATTTGCTTCTTCAGATGTTCTGCATCTCGTATTTTTCACCAGAGGAGAGAACTTCACAAATACAAAAGTGTGGAAAAAGTACGTCCCGCTGTGCTTCCTTACTTTTGTGCTTGATGGCTCTTGAGAAATGTTTATGTATCAGTCCATGTCCACTACACAGAGCTTTAATTTGTGGGATGCTTAATTGCTACTCTCCATTTTGTATTATACTTATCGTACGACCGCCGGCGCTTTTAAACTTCAGTACTAATTGCATCAAAGAGAGAGAGAAGGGGGAGGGAGAAACCTAGAAAAGGCAGGGAAGTGAACTAGAAAAACAAAAACAAATTGGTTTGCTACCCTACACGGAGGGGGGGTGAGGGGGTTAGCAGGAAAAAGAAATCAATACCTTTGTCTCACTTCGCAGCGTGGACGAGCTGTGCGAAGGGTATTACTTTGTCAAGTAATGGATACTTTTGCTTGGCAGGCTTTGACCCGACGAAAAAGGATTCACGTTTTTCAGATTCAGGAAAAGTATTTTTGTTCCGCGGTACAACTGACCTTTATATTATCTGACATTATATGTTGCCTGGAATAACTATACAGCGCATGCTGCCTACCTGTCCTCTCGTGATTACCTTGTAGTTGTTTTTCTCATTTTTCATTGTATACACTCTTGTTTACGCTTAAATTTTTTTGTAAATACTTCTGCATTCAAGCTTTATTTAATTTGCTCACACCTGTGCTTTACCCGTAGTGCTTGTCCTGTCTGCTCCTTTCTGTGTCCGTGTTTCACTTCGCGCTAGAAGCCAAAATCATGTTACCGTACCAACTCGCCCAACTGTCTATCCTTTTGGAAATGAGCTCGTCGACGGGGAGGCAAAGATGACCCGAAACAATGCAATTGCATTGTCAGTGCCATTTTCTCAGCAAGACACAAATGCTCTATAATCTATACATTAACGTGCGAAAATACCGGGACATAATGGGCGCAGCCGAGTCACCGCCATTGCTGTTTCCACGGACTTGACTCAGACATGCGAGACTCAGGTTGCCGCCCACCATCAAGAGAAGCCAGGCAAGTTTGCTGCACAAGTTGCGACAAGAACTAGCGTGTACTTGGCGCTAACCCGCATCTAATCGACCACGCATGCAGACAGCCCGTACTGCGAGGAGTGTAGTGTATACTTGAGAGACGTGTTTTAAGTCTCAGGCTGAGGCTATAGAACACGTGTTGCGGATTCGCCGCGGTGTGCAGTGGAAATACTGTCAGTGGAAGATCACTTGTCGAATTTCAAAAATTCACCTTTGTCCGAAAATGTTTTCTTGGGGCCTTAACCGCACCCTCGTCTTCGGCGGGATATTTCAAAAGCTATCAACAAATTCCTGCGAGAGAGTTCTCTCGATTTTAGGCTTTGAATGGACTTCACAGTTCATGTTCATTCAAGCCACCATTATCGCCCTCATCATTCATCAACAACACGGTTCCCTCTTTCTGATTTTACTGTCACTCCCTCTCCCCGATACAGAGTAGCTGGCCAGAATTTCGTTTCGAACCGACCTCTCCGCTTTTCAACCATAAGACCCCATTTTGTTTGACCCACTGTGCTAATAGCCTTAAAGAACTGTAGTGTGCAAAAAAAAAAAAAAAGTTCACGCACACTCGCAAACGATTTGCTCCACCCCTTCAATACACAAGCAACCAAATACAGTACATGCCGCAATGGCCCATGTCGCTGTAGCTAAATATCTTACCGTAAATTAACGCGCCCAATTTGTGCCGGGTGAACTCCTTGGGTGGCACGAGCTTCCTAAAGGAGCGCTCAATTCCGCGAAGGGGGGCCGGTCGAGTTGGCTGAGTCAGGAATGTCGGCCGCGGAGAAATGCACGCAGCAAGTATGCGCGCTAAACCGGAATTACGGGGAGCGTGAAAGCAGCGTCGCTTCAACGCCGCGTTTCAGCCGAACAAGAGGAGGAAAAAAAATTAAGAGGGTATTAACGATAGATGCAGGCCAGTGCGAACCGTAAGAGCGAACAACTGCTTCGACGAACCCAACAGAAAACAAGCTGCCATCGGATGAGGCAAAGAAAGAAAGAAATGCGCTGGCTAGGCTTTCCGTGCCATTTCGTTTTCTGCTAAAGAAAAGACAACCACACAGAGAGAGAAGGAGAAAGAGGGGGTGAGATGGCCAGCGTGGTGTGAGGCGGTGCGCGAAAAGCGCGGGATGAAACGCGCATGAACCCGACGGCACTTGAAGCGGCGTCACGCGGAGGGCAGTCGCCGAGCCGGTTGCTTGTGCGTTGAATGTCGCCGCGTCAAAGGAATTCTGCCCAGTGGTCACATCTGCTCTGTCCGGCGGCGATCTCTTTGCGCACCGAGGGAACGACGAAAGAGTCGCGAATGACTGCACCGCACAACAGAAGACACAATGAAACGGTTCAAGGACCGTCGCGGTGCTCGCAGGGCTGGCGGCATCTAAATGAAAAGACTCGCGACACACCTGAGGCGTGCGCGCGTGCTAAAGAGACGGGGCGCCTCCCGGAAAGTCAGACATCCAGCCATGTACGTTCATGGGCAGGGGCTTTCGCCGTAGAAGATGGACGCTGGAAAAGAGATAGACACAAAGAGCGGTACGCAGGGCCTTCATATAATGATCTCTACACCTTTTTCTAATTTCTTCATTATTATTATTATTATTATTATTATTATTATTATTATTATTATTATTGTTGTTGTTGTTGTTGTTGTTGTTGTTGTTGTTGTTGTTGCTGTTGTTGTTGTTTACACGACGTGTAATGACCTCACCCACGTTTGCGTACACTGACAGATTTCAGATTTCCTGAGCACATTTGCGGCTCTCTACAACTGTCCCTCTCAGCATTCGCACGCAAGGATGCACGCACACACACTTGTACGTACACCCGTGAGCGACAGCGTATACGGACCACGGTTTTCGAGCGAGAGAGAGAAATCAAATTCGCGACCTTCCAGGCATGATGCTTGGAAATGAGAAATGCAGCCTGAACTTGGTGAAAACAAGACTGCACTACATTCATCACTTTCACTTGTAGTAGGTATACGCGTAGGTTGCCGAAGAATTCTGATTGTTCATGGGCGCATGTACACATGCCCACGTGTTACATCAAAATGACTAGTACGGAAGTATGTGTGGCGTGCGGTCGACCTTCGATCAGTAAATAGGGGGAGAGAGAACTCACCGAATGCAGTTGCGGCGCCTTCGGCGACTGGCATTTCGATGTGTCGGTCGCTCGGCTAGGGCCAGACACACAGCACCTCAGCGTACTTCCTGTGCAATGGCAACCCTGCGTGCTGTTAATAGAAACGAAGACCTGTAAGCCTGGAACGAATACCTAGAATCACAATGGCCCACCACATAGGTGATTCTTGAGCAATGTATCCAACAGCTCATCTGAGAGCCGCAAATTCTATCCCATCGACGTCGCGGCGCTAGGTAATTTTAACTTGACAGAAACTAATCTAGATGGGTTGACCATCGTGCCCGCCAAGCTGTTTGCAGTAGCAAGGAGCTTCTTTGTATATGTGCACACGATCAATGTATGAGGGACACTAGTATAGCGGCTTGCGGCAAGTCGACTTTCGAATGACAGGCATGTCAAGATGTATGTGGTGCCTGAATCACTGCAAAGCGTGGTTGAGTAGCGATGGTTGAGTAGCGGGCGTGAAACCTTATGTAAGCGAGGCACTGTGAGTATACGGCAACACTGGAAAATGCAGTGCGCGGCCTTCGCGCTGGCGCAGAGGCTATACGCTAATGTGCGTGCTCATGCCAGCAGCGGAAGTGAGAACGCTGCCCTAACTCGGGCAGAGCTGACTGAGCGGAGTCCACTTGGCTTCGTCGCTTTTTCAGCCAAACGCCCGGCGCGTCTCTGGAGACTTTAATCCCGCATGCCGTGGTATGTCGTGGTATGCCGTGGTATGTCGCTCTGTGGCTGTATACCGCGTGACAGAGCGACAGTATACCGGTGGCGATGGCGCGAACGTGCCACGAGTGTCCGTGTGCTCCTAACTGCTAAATGCTCGGACTGGATTCGAAGTGCGGTCCCACAAAGTGGCAGTGGGATGTTTTACCTCTTAGCCACTGCGCCGATGCTGCAGCAGAGAAGAATACTGCGTCTGGAGAGTGCGGTCACGCCGCTATAGCTGCTGTGATTGGCTGACGTCTCACTCTGTAGCTTTACTGTATAAGTGAGCACCGAAGTAAAATAACTTGAATGAAACCAGCGGCAAAGTGCGAAAGGCAGGATAGGAAAAAGAAAGAAGAAATAGCCGTGTCTCTCCACTTCGCTGCAGGGAGCGCCACCGCCACAATGAATGAAGTTTTCTTCTTATCCACGAGCGATTGTTCCGCCGCGCATCTGTTAATGTGTACTCCAACCGACACCGCGCGAGGCTTATCGCAAGACTTACTGGGCATAATATTGCGCTCCTGCCGATGCTACAACAACAACAACAACAACAACAACAACAACAACAAATAATAATAATAATAATAATAATAATAATAATAATAATAATAATAATAATAATAATAATAATGTAGGCTGGAGAACTATGAATGGTGGGCCCCACACTCTGCAACTGATCCACCTATAAACAGGCATCGCATTGAAGCAATTTAAACAAAGCCAGCAGTAAGAACCGATAGGCACGATGGAAAGAGAAGGAAAAAAGAAGGCCGTGTCTGCCCACTTTTCTGGCACCGGGTGGCGTCTTCTCTGCAATGACGACGTGGACTATGTAGAGTCGATATTGAAGAAAGTGATCTCCTTTTCGAAACCAGATTGCTCGCGCGCAGTTGCGAATTTTTTATTCCGACCGATACCCGACGAAACAGTGCTAGACTTACCGTGCACATATAATGGCAGCCAAGCTATTGCGCTACTGCTTCGGTATTATGGGCGAAACTGAATTTTCTTTTTCCTCATTTGAGCAAATTGAGTGCTGCAGGATAGGTCGCGATCGACGATGACGCGCAAAAAGTTGGTTTGCCTTATAAGAAGTCTTTCGACCGTTGATAGACATGATGTTGGACGCCACAGATTTTCGCGTGAATGTGACTAAAGCGCATTTTCGCGCTGGGACTTCAGCAAGTTGTCTCCAAAGCCACGTACACGTCAGCGATCCCGCACTTCTTAAGGTTTTGATGCGATTGGAGACGTGTAATACAGATGCCCAGCACAGGTGCCGGCGCAAATTGAGATGTCATCTGTGGCAGTGATTCGACTACAAGGTCGTAGATAAAAAGTTTGCATATCTCTGTGGTGTGTGTCGCTAAAGTGAGCGGTAATCAATAGTAGTCGAACAAGGGAAGCTTCAACCTGGAGGCAAAGTGGCGACAAGGGGATTTGTATTCATCAAGGCGACCTATTATTATTATTATTATTATTATTATTATTAATTGTTTGATTCGAAAACATGTATACACATGGCAGGAAAGGGAAATCGAGGAGCAGGCTGGCAACTGCCATCGGAAGGGGCACAACGCCTGCCTACACTTCAAAAAGGAGGCGGAGACAGAAACAAAGAAATGGAAGACAGGAAGGTGGGAAGGAAAGAGGGAAAAAAAAAGCCGAGTGACAAATCTAAAAAAAAAAAAAAAAAATAGAACACACAGTCCAGGTCACGCTACTAAAGACTGTTAAATAGAAGAAATAGTGTCTGAGTTAATAACGTTAACCTAAGTTAGTTAATTCTAGAAAAGTAAGGAGAGAGCAATGAGCCTGATCGCGTCGGGACGCGCAACCACCATGGGATACAAACATCCGTCGAGTGTCGTACACCGCAGGCCAAGGAGGTGATAGTCACTCACTAGCGACGCGCGCTGCGCAGTGAAAGCGGGACACTCCAATATAAGGTGCTGAAGTATCTCGCAGCAACCGCAAGACGTACACGGTGGACTGGCCACACGTCCTTGTCTGTATAAACGTTCGCACACGTTCACACAGCCAACCCTTAGCTTGAGTAGTTGCGCTCTAGAGCAACTACTCCAAGTTCCTTTGTGCAATAATTTGGCTCGAACCTGAGAGATTTCTTGTTCGCTCATCACATCACGTCACCATGTTCTTGTCAGCCCTTTGTGTTGTTTGGATTTTTAAACGAATCATATTATTCAGGTGTATCATGCCTTGAGATCTTTGTTACCTTTTGTTAGTTCCTTTTGAATATAGGCAGCATTTGTGTCGCGCAGCTGCAGGCTTATTTATTACTATTATTATTATTTTATTCGTTTCCGCAGCTCGATTAATTGAATAAATGTTTTATTTCACTGGCAGCTCGAAGAAGGAGACACACGATAGGATTCCGCATGTGATTCGTAGTGCGATATGTGTTGCCGGAAACCGAATCCGTAAAGTTTCCATGACCATTTGTCAGACGCGTTTCAAGTCGTATCGGACACCGCGCCGTGCTATGTCTCTCCTGCTTTAAAAAAAAAAAGGAAAATATCTTTCTTTCAATATGCACCGATATCTGACTACACAAACGCAATCGCATTCCGTCTCCATGGTATAATTCAACCGCCATGGCCGGGAATCGAATCTGCTACCGTTTGCCGAGCAAGAGAACACCATGTATCAACTGAGCCACTGCGCCGCGTCGCGAATTGCTTGGTCGCCACCGATGTGTATAGAACAATAGTTGCACCAACAAGAGCATCTAGCAAGATTCTGACAGACTCCCAACAGGTTTTACAGTTCACAGCAAGCAGAGCAGCCATCTTTCCGACGCGTTCTCCGTCAGATCACGTGGTTTTCAATGACTCCTATGTGTTTTCGGCTTTAGCCACAGCCATACCGCCGACGTACCATTTTTTCCTTGTTGTCCCCAGCCGAAGAACAATGACGGCTCATTGAGAAAAGAAAGCGCGGTGATGTGGCTCCGTAGCATCTAGCCCGGTTTAACTTCGCACGGCAGAATCCACTAGTGCAATGATATACAGCAGTTTTAATGGAGCACAGAACAATACACGTACACCTGCGGTCGTCGAAGCGAAACGAGGCTGGAGCACAGAGCGGATAGTTTCTTACGCGGAAAGGGGCATGTCGACCAGAGCGCCCTCATTTTTCGGTTTTCCTGCCTTACCGCCAAAGTTGGAGCCTTGTCCTCACCCTCACTCCTCAAAGTTCATTAGCTTTCTCTCGCTTTTACCCTCAACTTCAAGATAAAATACAAGCTCTCGCACACCGTCACGTTCGCCTTCACAACATTCGTCACGAATATTCAACATAAGGGTTACTGATTTTGCTCCGACTTCACACGGATCCTCCCATAGATTGATGGAATGATTACGCTTTCGTTTTCATTTAAATTTGAAGGCAAGCCATGAAGAAGCAGACACTGCTATACGTACTATACCTACAAAAGCGTCAACAAAATGGCGTGTTCCTGTTAACTGCTTGAGGTTTTTTTTTTCTTTTTTTACTATTGAGGTTTCGAGGACACAGCTAGTCTAAATCCACTCTTATTGCTCAGGCGCTGAAAATAAAGGCAATATGCTTGTTTAGGACAGCGGAGTGTCACGAATAACTAAATTTCCGAGGCCGCGACTTTACGCTGTATCACAGTGTAGCCGGCTAATAAACTACAATGCACGTAAACTATTCGCAGAAAGAAAGGGGTGCACTGCCAGTATATATTGTTTGAATACAGAGATGGGGAAAAAAGAAGGTCTGAGCCTTCGAGATTTCTTATGGAATCACTCTAAAGGAGCTTTACAATGGGCGTACAGGAGCAAATAAAAAAGATAATTTGAAATGCGCAAAAAAGAAATATCAATCATGTGTAGTTACCAGCGTCTGCTAAATATCGTTAGAGAGAGCGAGAGTGAGATAGCTTGTCTTTATTCAAACTTTGAGACAGTATACTGCGCCATGCTCTTGTTTCTAGCATTTGGAGGCAGAGTTAATTCGAAAGTTAACCGCTTCACTAAAGTTTTGCCTCACATATATTCGAACACGTGCGTTGGATCTGCATAATTTTTTCCACCGCTCCCCCCACATATCTGTACGCTCAATATTCAAATGTCACCCTGTCTTCAATAGTTTGCGCCGTCTGCCAAGCAGACACACACACATGCTTCCCTTGTTGTGTTCCCTCTGTTGGCGCTGGACAGCGACAACAACGCGAGAGGGTTGAGGCTCGCCTATGAAGCTCAAAACGTACAAAGGTTGCAATGATCTATATTTACTCTGCAACAATCCCGCCATTCTACAATGTGCGCATGTATCAGTTCGCCTCAGATCACACTGTCTGAAAAACTGCGCGATAAGCCGCTGACGATCGTTTCACGCAATGCGACTTTTACCTTGCTTCACAGCTCGTATACCTGTTATGCTGAGCAGGGCCGTGAAGGTTTTCAGTGGCCACGTGCCGTCATCGTCCCAGAACATGGAACGATGAGACATTGAACAATGCTAACTTTCTGCATCATCTCACCACAAAATTTCACATTCTGCGAAGATCATAACGTGCACGCTTTTTTTTTTTTTTTAATATACGAGCGCTACAGATACATGTGGGGTTTGTGCTTTACGAGAATTCGGATAAACTTCTTGGGGGAGTAAAGTTCTGTGGTATACAGCACGAGACGAGCGCGTAGGTCGTGTTCTTTCCAAAGCCATTTCATTTCATGACATCTGCATATATCGACAGTTTTCATCCGAGGGGCGTCGCGGTATACGAAATCGGACAATACCGGGTGTTCGCAATACCGGGTGTTCAAAATTAAGCTTTATGGTTTTCTTAAAATTAGGCACTGGGAGGCACGCGAAGACCACCTGTTCAAATAAGTCATGTGGCCAGGGGGACACAAAGTGAGATTGTAATTATCGCCGTCAGCAGGCCAACTAACTAAAATTGAATAATTAACTTTTTGTTGAGTGCAGTAAGTAGGTATGTTTGAACTGAAAAGTTCGAGGCAGTGGTGTTTCTACGCACTATCAGTTGAAAGAATTCTTCTAGCGTGTCTGCTCTGAGACATCCGACTCCAAATTTTAATTGTAGTTCGCGTGATTACGCATGCAAGAGAGTGAGCATCGGCGCAAAGCTCCTCCCTCATGTGACGCGGCTGTTGCGTGCAACGTTTTGTCTGAAAACAGGGCGGAGGCATAGGCAAAAATGATAACTGTTTCCCTTCCCCTCACAACTTGCTAAATAAAAGCTCTGATAAAAGTGTTTTTCCAAGCCTGAAAGAAGCCCGCGAATACACGCAAAATTGCCGCGCGACTGCAGCCGCTCGGGGCACTAATTCGCGGGGAAAATATAATCTGAGTATCTCCAAGCGACGGCAAACAACATTACCTTTGTTCTGTCCAGCGACGTGGTACTTGAATATTTTTAAATCTAGGTTCACAACAGTTGGGACACCTAGTATAAATGAGAAATGGACAGCGAAAACATCAGCGACTGCTTGCACTTCTGCACCACAAGAGTGAAGCAGACGAATAGGATCTCCTCGTTTGGTGGAGCACATACGAAAGTGTCTCTTCACCAATGACTCAACGTGAGACTTGTGATATTGTTTGTACAGGTGATTACAGAAGGGCCGCAATAGGCGGAATTCACCTATCCATTTGTTAGACTCAGGACTTTTGGCTTTTCTGTGGGCACGCTCTTTACGCTTTAGAGCAGTTCTAAGTTCCGCGGAGAACCAATAGGGGCATTTACATCGCTTGGGCTTGTACTGGGGGAGTCATGCATACCAATAAGAACGATCCCGGTGAACCGATGGACATGTTCATTGACGTCGCATATACTAGTCACGAGAGACCATTCATCTGTAGAGAAAATAGACCAACATAGTCACCAGATTTGAAAGCAAAGCGGGGGAAGTTACTGACACTACTTCAACCGTTATGGCGTAGGTCCCACAAGCGCGCGGATATTAAGCGGGGGGTGATACTTGGACTGAGGGCCGGGATTTGATTGTTGTATTCATATAGGAGGTTGTGGCCAAGTACTGCACCAGGGTGGCCAATCCTGCTCTGGTGAGGGAGTGCGTTACCGGTTCTGGTCACCGGGATCAGGCCGCACTCCAGGCCTGTTTATGCAATTTTATCAACACGCGGATTTTTTTTTTAATCCGGCGGAAAATTGCACGGCACCGGGATTCGAACCACGGTCCTCTTGCACGCGAGGCGGATGCTCTACCTCTACGTCCCCGCTGCACCTGCGAAGCAGCTGCGAAGCAACTGACCACGGCGGCGGTCACCCTGCGACGCAGCAGAGGGTGCTAAGAATCCCTTGTTCCGGACAGGCCGCCATTGGAATCTGAACCTGGCAACGTTTAACGCTAGAACGATATCTAGTGAAGTAAGTCTAACAGTGCTATTGGAGGAATTGGAGGGCAGTAAATGGGATATAATAAGGCTCAGTGAAGCTAGGAGGACAAAAGAAGCATATACAGTGCTAAAAAGCGGGCACGTCCTGTGCTACCGGGGCTTAGCGGAGAGACGAGAACTCGGAGTCGGATTCCTGATTAATAAGGATATAGCTGGTAACATACAGGAATTCTATAGCATTAACGAGAGAGTGACAGGTCTTGTTGTAAAACTTAATAAGAGGTACAAATTGAAGGTCGTACAGGTCTACATCCCTACATCCAGTCATGATGACCAGAAAGTCGAAAGCTTCTGTGAAGACGTGGAATCGGTGATGGGTAAAGTCAAAACAAAATACACTATACTGATGGGCGACTTCAATGCCAGGGTAGGCAAGAAGCAGGCTGGAGACAAGTCAGTGGGGGAATATGGCATAGGCTCTAGGAATAGCAGGGGAGAGTTATTAGTAGAGTTTGCAGAACAGAATAATATGCTGATAATGAATACCTTCTTCCGCAAGCGGGATAGCCGAAAGTGGACGTGGAGGAGCCCGAATGGCGAGACTAGAAATGAAATAGACTTTATACTCTGCGCTAACCCTGGCATCATACAAGATGTGGACGTGCTCGGCAAGGTGCGCTGCAGTGACCATAGCATGGTAAGAACTCGAATTAGCCTAGACTTTAGGAGGGAACGGAAGAAACTGGTACATAAGAAGCCGATCAATGACTTAGCGGTAAGAGGAAAAATAGAGGAATTCCGGATCAAGCTACAGAACACGTATTCGGCTTTAACTCAGAAAGAGGACCTTAGTGTTGAAGATATGAACGACAATATTATGGGCATCATTAAGGAGTGTGCAATAGAAGTCGGTGGTAACTCCATTAGACAGGATGCCAGTAAGCTATCGCAGGAGACGAACGATCTGATCAAGAAGCGCCAATCTATGAAAGCCTCTAACCCTACAGCTAGAATAGAACTGGCAGAACTTTCCAAGTTAATTAACAAGCGTAAGACAGCTGACATAAGGAAGTATAATATGGATAGAATTGAACATGCTCTCAGGAACGGAGGAAGCCTAAAATCAGTGAAGAAGAAACTAGGAATAGGCAAGAATCAGATGTATGCGTTAAGAGACAAAGCAGGCAATATCATTACTAATATGGATGAGATAGTTCAAATGGCTGAGGAGTTCTATAGAGATTTATACAGTACCAGTGGCACCCACGACGATAATGGAAGAGAGAATAGTCTAGAGGAATTTGAAATACCACAAGTAACGCCGGAAAAACTAAAGAAAGCCTTGGGAGCTATGCAAAGGGGGAAGACAGCTGGGGAGAATCCGGTGACCACAGATTTGAAGGATGGTGGGCAGATTGTTCTAGAAAAACTAGCGACACTTTATACGCAATGCCTCATGACTTCGAGCGTACCGCAATCTTGGAAGAACGCTAACATAATCCTAATCCATAAGAAACGGGACGCCAAAGACTTGAAAAATTATAGACCGATCAGCTTACTGTCCGTTGCCTACAAAGTATTTACTAAGGTAATCGCAAATAGAATCAGGAACACTTTAGACTTATGTCAACCAAAGGACCAGGCAGGAATCCGTAAAGGCTACTTAGCAATAGACCATATTCACACTATCAATCAGGTGATAGAGAAATGTGCGGAATACAACCAACCCTTATATATAGCTTTCATTGATTACGAGAAAGCGTTTGATTCAGTCGAAACCTCAGCAGTCATGCAGGCATTACGGAATCAGGGTGTAGACGAGCCGTATGTAAAAATACTGAAAGATATCTATAGCATCTCCACAGCCACCGTAGTCCTCCATAAAGAAAGCAACAAAATCCCAATAAAGAAAGGCGTCAGGCAGGGAGATACGATCTGTCCAATGCTATTCACAGCGTGTTTACAGGAGGTATTCAGAGACCTGGATTGGGAAGAATTGGGGATAAAAGTTAATGGGGGATACCTTAGTAACTTGCGATTCGCTGATGATATTGCCTTGCTTAGTAACTCAGGGGACCAATTGCAATGCATGCTCACTGACTTGCAGAGGCAAAGCAGAAGGGTGGGTCTAAAAATTAATCTGCAGAAAACTAAAGTAATGTTTAACAGTCTCGGAAGAGAACAGCAGTTTACGATAGGTAGCGAGGCACTGAAAATGGTAAGGGAATATATCTACTTAGGACAGGTAGTGACCGCAGATCCGGATCATGAGACTGAAATAATCAGAAGAATAAGAATGGGCTGGGGTGCGTTTGGCAGGCATTCTCCGATCATGAACAGCAGGTTGCCATTACCCCTCAAGAGAAAAGTGTATAACAGCTATGTCTTACCAGTACTCACCTATGGGGCAGAAACCTGGAGGCTTACGAAAAGGGTTCTACTTAAATTGAGGACGATGCAACGAGCTATGGAAAGAAGGATGATGGGTGTAACATTAAGGGATAAGAAAAGAGCAGATTGGGTGAGGGAACAAGCGCCAGTTAATGACATCTTGGGTGAAATCAAGAAAAAGAAATTGGCATGGGCAGGACATGTAATGCGGAGGGAAGATAACCGATGGTCATTAAGGCTGATGGACTGGATTCCAAGGGAAGGGAAGCGTAGCAGGAGACGGCAGAAAGTTAGGTGGGAGGATGAGATTAAGAAGCTTGCAGGGACAACATGGCCACAATTAGTACATGATCGGGGTATTTGGAGAAGTATGGGAGAGGCCTGTGCCCTGCAGTGGGCGTAACCAGGCTGATGACGGTGATGATGATGATGATGATGATGACACTTGGCAGGACGAACAAGGGAAACGTCAGAGTACAACACTGACGTTTGAGAATAGGTATTGAGAATAGGTGTAGCACCGCCACTGAATATAATAATAATAATAATAATAATAATAATAATAATAATAATAATAATAATAATAATAATAATAATAATAATTCATTTGCGCTACGTCATGTCGTACTGTTTCCCTTCCCTTATGCAGGGTAGCCAACCGGGCTCAGCCTGTTTAACCTTCCTACATTTTTCTTGTCACTTCTCTTCCTCTCTCTTAATGATATGGTTCTTACGCGGTGAGAACACTCGTAAATAATGACAGCTCACTTTCAAACAGATTGTAGTAGAATTCATACGCCTGATTCTGAAGGGAAAGAAAGTTGATTCGCCGCTTCACTTCCACAATCATACGCTGTGAATTGCGATAAAAACATATGTTAGACAGTTTTAGCAGAGCATTGCTTTACGGTTCGCTCCGCTCCCATTTCAGGCGCTCAGGCGCTCAGAAAATTCAGTTGATTATGAATTCTGGTAAGCTTGGCTGCAACACATCAAGGAAGCAAAAGTCAAACGTCAAAGAAGTCAAAGTCACGCTCCGCTCAACCGTCCTGGGCTGTGGAGAGGGGGCGTACCATTTTACCTCCCACGGCCGGCAGGAGCGTTGTGCGCATGCTACACTGGCGTCCCCGCTGAGCAGCAAATTGTAAGGATACAGAAAGGCCCGTAAACGCTCAGCTAAAACCCTGCTATTCTCGGTGCACCTTACACGAAGTGTATGAAAGCAGTGCTGGATTTCTTTCATCTTTGTGTCTTCATCTCCATGTTCTTCCCCAACTTTTATGTGCAGTAAAGTTTCGAAAGCGCTGCCTGGCCTTACAGAATGAATGAATGAATGAATGAATGAATGATCAGAACTATAGTCATTTTTGAGAGAATCGAGCGAGTAGAACTAACCCTTAAAATGTACTTTGAGTTTCAATTGACTGCCTGTAGAGTTATTTTTGAGTCTGCGGAAGATCAATTCACCATCAATTTAAAATTAGTACACTTGGTAGAAATTTAAGTGACTAAAGTTAAGAAAGTGTCAACTGAGTCGCACTTAAAACACCTTTAATTGACTATGGTTAACGAAAGCGTCAATTGACTCACAGCGTCAATTGATTAACAGTCAATACACATTTATGATCGACTAAAATTGAGACAGTGTAAATTGAGCTACAGTCGATGCATATTTAATTGACCAGTCATTGAACACTCTCAGAATGGGGCAATCGAAAGGCATTCGAATTATAGTCGCTGATCGAAAGACATTCACTAAATGAGGTTTTATATTAAGAGGCTCGTGTGCTGCGCGTGAATTGCCTACTAGATTACAAGAAACATACTGTCGAGATTTATTGTTCGATTGCGTAGAAGAAAGACGCTACTACTACATTGCAGGTCGAACCACCAGGGCTATATATGTCGGTTGAAAGGTCTTGGGTGTAGGTAGCGCGAGCAGTGTTTGAATATGAATGTGTATCCTGTATGTTCTGTATAGGATGTGCTTGTATTTAAAAGCGATATTATGACCCAGGGCAGGCCGTAATGCAACTCTGAAGATAAGTGCTGCCGAATTTCTTTCTCGAGTTTTAGTGACATTAGGCAAATTACTCCTATTTACATCGAACATACGACATATCGCCGTTTCTCCCCGAATGGAGCAAGTGTCACTCTTTTTTTAGAGTGAGGCTTACCTACAAGATTCGTTTGACTCAATGGGCGTTCAATTGATACACAAAAAAAAAGGATTTTTAATTGAAACATGGTCGGCCAGTCTGTTTACGAAACTACGTAAGAAGATTTTGTAAAAACTTAAACACAATACAGTCGCTGGAGAAATATCAATAGAAGCTGAAGTAATACTCGGTAGAAATTTGTGGGTATAAGTTCGTGGTCGAGAAACTGCCGTGTAATGTGGTCAGTGAGTAGGCGAAAACTGACAGCTCCGTGTCAGTTTTTATCGAACGCTGTGCGTTTGCACCTCCGTTACCTGGTGCTTTTCTCGACCACATAGTCGACGTTGACCATGAATCCGCGTATTTCTGCTGCGAACGAATAGGGCATGCATCTGACATATCTCGTTAGAATTGCGATTCTGATACCGACATGATGCACCTTGGCTCCTATATAGTCTGCGCCGATAGGAGCCTGCACCGCTACCGCCCCCGTCACTGGAGCAAACAGCGTAGCATCCGACAAGGTCACGAACGCGACCACCTTTCGTTGCCGCTCTGTGAACGAGGTCAGGCGATGCAACATATCAGCAAAATAGAGTGCTTACAGAATGTTCTTTTCTTTTTTTGCAGCATGATAACTTGCAGCACTGGGTGCAAAAGGGCACCGTATCGTCTCACAGTGCGGCAGATAGATAATTGCGAATAGAAAGTCAGCCCCAAAAGATATGTGGTGGGCTGCAGTGTTTGCGTGATGGCAATTACCACAGCGAGCAAAAAATAAGAACTGCCTTTTATGTATGCGCACGATAGGTAAACTATATTTCAACCCTGCATCTACAAACGTGAAGAACGACAAATCACAACTTGGGCCACTGTGAAGGATAAAATAAGTTAGTCTGCGCGTCTGCTCATCACTGCACGGTTACGCACTATGTTTGTATGGTAGCAAACCATGCATTTATAAAGCACTTGGTGCCATCTCATTGATCGGAGCACAGACGTTGGCTGCATGCGTATGGTTGGCCATAAGTTTCACTAAAAACCGTTAAGGCGTGCATCTTCCAAAACTAGGCACCAGTTACCGAAATCTCGACCCACTTTTGCGTTCCGTCTATCTTGCAGTGCACCTTCGCTGAGCCATTCTATGAACTTGTACGGCAGAGGATCGTTACCGTATTGCACACACTTAACTCTTTCGCGAGTACACTAGCAGTCGCTAACGGACGTTTCACATTCCTCTAAATATTACAGCCTTCGATGTGTAATTTGGTCACACAAGAACAAAAACGGTCATCACCTTTCTTTTTTTTTTTTTTTTTGCGCTACGTGGCAGATGCGTTCCTGCCAGGAAAGCGCTCCTGACAGGAACGTACACTGACCGCAGTACGCTAAAGAAAGCAAATGGCCACAAGAATGATGACGATTATCACCTTGTGACAGAGGTACTCACTAAGAGTGGCATAAACATGTGTCCATCAGCATCAACTGATACGCAAACAGCAAATAACAGATCAGGACTCCTGAGTAATTGGCTGCATGTAAGTTGGGTGTGCAAACGCTGAGTAACCGCTTTCTGAGCATGCAGTAGTACCATGTGTACGTTTTGAAGCCTCAATTAAGCCACAGTTGTTACAAATGCGAGCGTATTTGGACACACGACTACGTGTTAGAGTCGTTTGCGGCTATATAGCTCACGTTTGAACGTATGCTCCTTGTAGGTCTGGCGTCCACGTTTGCGTACACACAACGCGTAGCTTACGGGAACACACCCTGGAGTAGGTCTAGCAGGCAAAAAAAGAGTGCGGCGCTAAAAGGAAGGCACCCACGTGGACGCACGTGGCGCGACCCCCTCCGAGAAGTCGCGCCCGGTGCTCCCACGCGAGCGACCATGCTCACCGTGTTGCGGCGCGGACGGGCCCCTCCAGCGGACGGCGCGGACTGGCTGCACGCCCGAACGCGGCAGTCCCGGCCCGGACGCATGGTCGCCGCACTCGGACCGAGCAGCAGCACTCGTGCGGCGTTCCGCTACTTGCGCAGCAGCGCGTGAGAGCCATCGCCCGCGGCGCTCAGCAATCCGAACGCGCGCGAACCGCCCGGAACGCAACAAAAGAGAATCTCGCGGAGCACATCCGCCTCGGGGAACACGAGCGGAACCGGCTATCCCGCCCGCGCCGGAGAGTCCTCGAAGGGGGTACCGCGATACACCTTGAAACGTACGGCAAATAATTACACGAACCAGACAAACACCGAATTCGAGCCGTCGTGCTTCGAGGCGTGGGTTGAGCGGTCGGGCCGCGAGAGCACTCGCACAGCAAGTTCACTCATTTGCTGCATTTTTTTTTTGTACTCGTGCAACACTGGCATTGGCTGCTGGCGTGCATCACGTCGCAGTCGTAATGGAACGCTGAAACTCTTGAGTTGGCGAACGTGACGCAGTGCCGTTTTGCATGTAGTCTGTAGTCAGTTATCTTTGTACGTTTGTAGCCGCTTTCGGTGCGCTGCTGGAGCGTGAGCCGTGTGTGTGGAATAGCAGGGCGAGTGGACGGTGGGCATGTTGGGCCACGGTTAGAATTCGGCCTTGGCATTAGTGTTTCCTTGTTTTACCAGATGTTGTTATGTTGTCAGATCAAGTGCATTGTGGTGGGATTCAGACCCTACCGATTTCGATAAGTGGCACACAGGCGGAGCAATCGCCGGCAGCTTTTGCAGGCTACGTCCGCCTGCAGCATAGAGTTTCATATATTAATTACTAGAGGGACCTATGGCGCTAGTGTCTACGGGAGCTGCAATGTAGAAAAGTATAAGGTTAAGCCAGCATGGAAATTTGGGAAGTACATGGATTTGCCTAAACGTTGCCCTTTGGCTTCAAACGGCTTCGTGACTTTGTAAACTCGTCATTTTCAAAAAAGTTATGCGTAATAAATAATTAAAGAAACATTATTGAAATTGTCCAACGTCAGGATTCGAGCACAGAATCTCTAGCGCACAGAAGTCCAATATCGAAATCATTAAGCCACAGACAAATGCATTGACAAGGGACAAGGGATTCATAAGGGACGCCCTTATGAATCTATCGAGGCCAAGCCAGTGCTTTGAGTCGCTTGCACGTTTCGATTTGGCCACCTCGACAAGCTGAACTGTTGCAATTAGTAGCGAGTGTGTTTGTTCGCAGAGTCTTCTGCACTTTTAAAAGTATAGGTTGCTCTGAAATTTACGACAATGAATTCATATAAAACGTAATAAATAAAGCCACAAGAACGGTTGAATCCACAAGCACGAAGGTCAGACAAATCCGTGTACTTCCCATCATTCCCATCGTGGCTGAACGATTGCAGCGCCACAGTTCTCTCTAGGAATTATTGTAGGAAACTCAGTGGCCTGCAGCAACCAATACTACCACTCCTCTTTCCAAGCTGTCTGTGCACATGCGTCAGTTTGCCGCATCGTTTTCTTGTCTGTATTTGACTTGCGGGTTGTAAATAAACTTTTGAACTCAGTGTAGACTTTCGCGAAAGCTAAATTCGCCTTTGTTGCAATGTCATGAGGATTAATTAATTAATTGTCGTAGCTTCTTTACCTATATCGCATCGTAGACCAATATATCTGACAGTCAACGCAGCATGTCGCGTGGAAACGACCTGTTATCTGCCCATATACTATGATGCTGTCCACTTCGTGTATGATGACCAGATTATTAGTAGTGTACGGCCAGTCACAAAAATACGGTGAATTCGTAGATTGTCCTGTCACCCGCCGTGGTTGCTCAGTGGTTATGGTGTTGGGCTGCTGAGCACGAGGTCGCGGGATCGAATCCCGGCCACGGCGGCCGCATTTCGATGGGGGCGAAATGCGAAAACACCCGTGTACCTAGATTTAGGTGCACGTTAAAGAACCCCAGGTGGTCGAAATTTTGGGAGTCCTCCACTACTGCGTGCCTCATAATCAAAAAGTAGTTTCGGCACGTAAAACCCCATAAAATTTTCCTATCTTCCTTCCATTGGTTATTTAGCAGAATAGCGCTATTCTCGCTGCCCTGAACAGCAACGTACTAGAAGGTCCCAGACACACATCACATTTATTGACCATCACAGCACCCATTAGGAGCTCCTATTAGTCAAGCACAAACACCCACTCAGTGCTTCTCTCTCCCTCTTTTCCTCTTTATATTCCCCTTCCCCCCACACCCAGTGTAGGGTAGCAAACCGGGTGCTCGTATGGTTGACCTCCCTGCCTTTCCTGTCCTTGCTATCTCTCTCTCTCTCTCTCATACACGTGGTTGCTTCTTTCATAAAGTGAAGTCTGAGCAGAAAAATGTACCATCGTTGTCTTTACCTGTCGTCAAATGTTACCCTCTCCACCTCACACACTAGTACGGCGAGCGAGAAGGGGATCCGAAGGCCTCGATTTTTTGTTATCAACAACCACATGAAAAACAACAATGAAGCAAGAGAAAGCATTTGGAAACTAACAATTAAGTTTAACTGAAATGTGGAAGTAATAAGGAAAAAATTAAATGACAGTGGACGAGAAGACAACTTGCCGCCGGTGGGAGCCCAACCCACACCTTCCGCATTACGCGTTTATCAATTGAGCTACCGTGGCGGTAGCTCTCTTTCACTTTCTTGGGTGTAGGTCTACAGGATTAGCCCCGATAGTGATAGCCAGCGCCTTGCTTCTGCTCCTCTTCACCTCGCACACTGGGACGGCGTGCGTGATGCCACACTGCCTGTTCCACTTCGAAGGCTAGGTCGGGAAGAGTGCATGTGCCTCAGTAGGCGCATGCACTCCTATACGAAAAATATACGGCCCCTCTCATTGGCCTTGCATTACGTCACCAGGTATCCCCCGTCTAGGAACCTAGAGAAGGTCACTGCATTAAAATAAAGAAACCTCTACAGTCTCGAAACCTCGAAAGTGTGCTACTCAACTCCTGTAAATGTGTAAAATAAATACCTTGCTCCTCGTTTCGCATCAGACATGTACTCGTCACTTCAAAACCTCTTCAGTGTGAAGAAGCGGTGTGAAGAGGCGTTTCCTTTCAAGAAACGCCCGACTTCACACCGCGATGGCCGCCAGCGACTTTAGCACATGTCGTACTTTCTACGAATTTGTCGTCTCATTCTTCATGCTGAAGACAAGCATATCAGAGCTCTGGTTTTCGCACACCTAAAAGGCCAACTTATGGTTAACCTTCTTGTTCTGTTCTGCAGCTTGGGCACATCATCATAAACAGAAATCGCGAGCTTCAGGCTCGGCTTACCACGCGGAGAGGAGAAACCCCTTATAAGTTGAACCTTGTGGGGATGCGCGACTCTCGCGCGTCCCCCGATATGTTTTTCCCGCATAACGCATCCCCTGATATGTTGTTTTCCCGCACGGCTCGCGTGGTCTGGTGCCCGCGGCGGTCGGAGTGGTTGAGGCGCAGTACGAGAGGTGGCGCGAGTGTTGCGCTGCTAACGCCGCCGACAGGCGGGGTTACTTGGGCGCTGAAAGAGAAGGCGCTTCCTCTTGGGTTCGGGACAGCAAGCAGTACGGACGTGCCGTGCCGCGCGTGCGCCGATCCATGCTTCTGCGAGACCGCCTCGCGTGGCCTGCCTTCGAACGCGCCACCGTTCGCGTGACCATACGCGCGAACGACCAGGCATTGGGATCCAGCATGGGGCGAACATATTCGCTCGCTATCCGGTCGCGGTGAGTCGGACTTCTAGATTTGTCGCACGCCCATCGGCATGTTTTGTGGATAGCAGCCCAGCTAGCTGGCATTGATCTATGAAAGGTGCAATAAATGCCCTGGTGATTGTTTGCACTACTGTGTTGTCGTTCCTTTGTCCCAAGAGCACGGGAGGAGAACCCCACAACCTTCATTCTGCCTTCTCGCTTTACACGTCCATAAGAGGCCCACAAACAGTCCTGAAAGTATCCGTCATCAAATTCTTCATTCCATGCCTTAGCGAAAATTCGTGTTTGTATTCATAGCCTGCAGATTGGACTCTACGATAGCTATTCGCTGGCTCGTTAGCACTTCATATACAAAAAGGCCCCATTTAACTTCAGTCCGACCTGCATTGCAAAGAGGCTCACAGCTGCGCAAATATTATCTCGCATATTCAGTATATAGCACTAAATGGCAGCACGATGATACCAATAATGCCATCGGCACACGTAATATGTTCGAAACTCACGGACAGGACCGTCGAGCTACGAGCAGGCGACCTACAGACGCAAGAGAAGAAGCTCGGGAGCACCGGAACACCGCAGGGATCGGTCATTTCGCCGATGCTGTTCAACCTGGTAATGATCGGAGTGGCCGAAAAGCTCGGGCGCATCGAAGACGTCAGGCACACCATCTACGCGGACGATATCACGATATGGGTGACCGGTGGCAGCGACGCCCACATCGAGGGCGCGCTGCAAGCCGCCGTCGACGCAATAGAAGACCAGCTGGAAGGCACCGGACTGAGATGTTCGCCGAGCAAATCGGAGCTTCTCATACTCCCACCTACCAGATACAGCAGAGGCAACACCAGACAACGCGAAAACGAAAAAATCAGAATCGTGACCAAATCCGGCAACGTGATCCCCGAGGTCGGCAAAATTAGGATCCTAGGCATGGTCATCGAAAAGCACGGAAGGAACGGCGAAACCATCACCCGTCTCAAGGCAAAAGCAGCCAACGCGATTCGACTCCTCAAACGAGTCACTTCCCGAAAGGCTGGCATGAGAGAGGAGAGCCTAATTAGGCTCGTCCAATCTTTCGTCATCAGCCACGTCGCGTACGTTGCAGCCTACCACAGATGGCTGCAACACGAACGAAACAAGATCAACGTGCTCATCAGAAGAGCGTACAAGACGGCGCTGGGCCTGTTCGAGTCCACAAGCACGACCCGCTTGTTACAACTCGGGCTACACAATACGCTCGAAGAAATAGCCGAAGCGCAACGGACCTCTCAACTGGAGCGGCTGTCCATGACCAAAGCCGGGAGGAAGATACTGGACGATCTGGGAATAAGACGCTCGAACGAGGTGGAGATGAAGCTCCCCGTCCCCGAAGAGGTCCGACGCCAGACCAGAATCGACCCCATACCGAAGAACATGAATCCCGAGTTCAACAAGGGAAGAAGAGCGGCGAGGGCCAAGGCTCTCATCGACCAGCATGCCAACGACGAACACGCGCGGTACGTGGACGCGGCCGAATACCAACGGAACGCTTTCGCAGCGGTCGTCATAGAGGCGTCAACCGGCGCCACGAGGACGGCAGCGAGCGTGAGAAGCACCGAAGCGGAACAAGCGGAGGAGGTAGCCATCGCCCTGGCCATCGCCGACGCAGACTGCCACACGGTGCTGAGTGACTCAAGACAGGCGGTGCGAAACTTCGCCAAAGGGCAAATCTGCAGGGAGGCTGAGCGCGTACTGCGAGCGGTAAAACTAGACGAACGAAAAGTACGACTCAAGTGGTTCCCGGCGCACGCGGGCGACGCGTCGGAACGCAATGAGAACCATAATTAGACGGCACACGCCGCGGCGCGAGCGCTAACCAACCGCGCCCCGGCGACAGACCGTCCGACGTGGTTCGGAACTAAGGACCGCATGACGGATTACAATGAAATCGCTTGGCTCGCAGGACTCTTCCACCCCCGCACCCGAGACTGAGTCGAGCGGAGGCGGTTGTACTGAGACAGCTCCAGACCGGATCGCTACCGAGCCCGAAACTGATGAATCGCATGTACCCCGAGACATATCCGACAGATATGTGCAGAGTCTGCCGGAGGGAGACCGCAGACTACACGCACATCTTGTGGGACTGCATTACATATCCAGAAGACGCTAAATCAAGAACACTCCCACCGCGGCTCGAGGCAGCCGCAAGGAGCTACGACCGAGACGATCAGCTCTGGGCCGTCCAGCAGGTCCTCGAGGCGCTCGAAAGGCACGGACCCAGCGAGCCGGCAACGGCGAGCGGAGACCCGCGCCGAGTAACGGCAACTTCGAGGATGACGTAGGCCCTCGTCGGGGCGCGCGAGCGCCCAACTGCAGGCATAAATAAAGTTTCTCCAATCCAATCCAATCCAATCACATGGAATCTATAAATTTCTGGATCGGCTGCAAAGCAAGGCTATTCCTGCACGGCTAAATTCTAACGACTTGCTTTATGTGTATATTCAAGAGAGAGAGAGAGAGAGAGAGGTGAAGAGGAAAGGCAGGGAGGTTAACCAGATATTAGTCTCTGGTTTGCTACCCTACGCTGGGGTTGGGAGATAGGGCTTTGAAAGAGGACAGAGAGGAAAGGGTAAAAAATTTTTTAAATGCACACACAGAGACGCACACACGAAGGGCGTTCCAGTTAGAGACGTTCACAAAGGCCTGTAGATGCACGGCCTTCTTCTGTGACGTTAGGTCCTGTCGATGGTTATGTGTACATTCAAATGTTCAACGTCGACACTACAGCTGCAGAAACTGACGCTCTTCGAAATATTTTTTTTTTCATTCACCGATCGCATGGGCGAGGTATATCTTTAAAAAATGTGAAATGGGAGATGCCGGAAGCGCGTTGCTTCCGACCTTTCCATCAGACACCACCAGTTAAAGATGCCTAAGTAGCGTACCAAGTGAAAACAAAGAAAGTAACCATGTGGTGAACCTCCCCCCCTCCCTCCCCCCCCCCTTTCTTTTTTTGACCTACATGATAATATATTAGCGCGTGGATACGGCACCAACTATTCTGTTGCACTTTATTATGTAACACTCTTTATTGGTAACCGCAACGTATCCCCCGCTGCTTGGAATCCTCTCAGAGTCATCTGCAACGTCTTATTAAATGTATCTTCGCTTTGGTGACAAGTGGTACCCCTGCGGATTAGCGAAGCACATTTTATTCCTGTTCCTGTACAGCGCTGGTGATAGGTGTCATGGGGTACTCTTGCGGCCTGTCGAGGATGAGCTTCCGCTTGGCGTGTCTCTTGGGAAGCGAGTACAGTAACTTGTCCCAGAAGTTCGGCTCTCCCCAGCGTGCGTAATTCGTGGCCTGCATGTACGCACGGAGGTCCTCGTTCAGTGACCCAGGGGCGACCTCGTCGACAAGCACGATCACCAACCGGTTGACGTGGTCCTCCAGAGCGCGCTGGTACGCCAGACGGAACTCCCAGCGACACCATTCGCTCTCCACAAAGTTCCTGCAGCCGATGTAGAGGCCATGCGCGAAGCACGCACATATGCAACACTCAGGTTCGCAGTAGCAACACACACGTTGCAAGTACTCTTCCAAAGACACGTTACTATTTGCTCTCCTCTTACTAGTCTCTTTTATACTCGGAAGGCTTGAACGTTTACAACAAAATCGAATGCTTGAATTCACTCACACTACCCTTTTCGAAAGAAATTATGCGGATGTCACGCACTGTGGGAATCGATGTTATGCGAAGCATACTGCGGGTAGCTGACTATGCGGCATCTTTGGGGTTCTGCATAAGCGTTACCAGATGTTCCAACATGTTTATTTAAGGTAGAGTCTGTGACTCCAGCCAGTGACTCTACAGTGCGAGGTGAGCAATCCTGCGTGTGATGCGAGTGCGCGTCTGGCGACAGCAACAAGGCGACTACGACGGTGACGACTATAGTATAACGGCGATCGCATGGTGACTGATTTATTGTACTCCGACAAAAAAGAAGCATTGCAACCTGTTCCGTTACGACCTGAGCCGATGTCGAAGGCAGTGCGATGTCACACTGTATCTCCAGTGCCTCAAAGTGTTAGCTGTCACGAAGAAAGGACTGGGCGAAGTGGGCCTATCCCGAACGCGGTGCAGTGTTATCTACAGCGTCGACAAACGCTGGCTGCTCGCAGTGGTGTAGGCGTTAGCAAAAAAAAAAAAAAAAAGAAGAAAGTAACGAAACACGTTACTCATTACATTCAAATAAACGGAACACGTTACCGCTCTACGTTAGCTACACGTTAGCGTGTTTTAGTTGAGATCATTACGGTCCGGTCCGCTCCGAGTTACCGTGTTTCTTGCTCCACTATAGCCCGCTTGCGGCTAAGCGGAGAGCGCATGCGCATTCGCGCTTCCGCTACGCTCAGCTACTGAGTACCGTTATCGCCAAAAGAAAAAAAAGGTATTTTGTCTTATTCGAGGCTCAGAATGTTAAAAAAAAAAACAGCGTGTCTTCGCAGCTCGAACCCAGAAGAACCATATTATAAATGTTATATTTTACACACAGCAAGCTTCTACCCTTAGTACTGATATAGCGAGAGAACGTTGTACAAATCTCTAGTACTTGAATACAATTAGTGGTTAAAGTTTGCTGTCTATATAGAGCCACATCTGATGGCTTCGATCCACCTCTGTGGCAAGTGGCGCACCCATTTCTCCAACGTGAGAGAGAGAGAGAGAGAGAAAGCAAGAGTAGGAAAGGCAGGGAGGTCAACCAGAACAGCATCCGGTTTGCTACCCTACACTGGGGGTGGGGGAAAGGGGAATAGAAAGAGGAAGAAAGGGAGAGAGTAAGTACTGAGTACGTGTGGGAGGGACAGCGTACACAATGACACTATAAGCGGTCTCTTAAGCCCGTGCACTTCAAGTACCGCACTAGTGCACGAATCGCTTTTCGAGCCAGTGACGGTTGTGGCCACGGTCCGAGTATCTGTGACTCGGTGAACGGTCTCAAGTCTAGTCTGCGTAAAGTTGCCCGCAGAGAGATGCGTTGGACATCGTAGCGAGGGCAGGTACACAATAGGTGCTCGATGGTCTCCTCGCACCCACAGGAGTCGCACATCGGGCTCTCGGCCATTTCCATACGGTAGGAGTATGCGTTCGTGAACGCCACTCCCAACCACAAGCGACACAACAAGGTTGCTTCGCCGCGGGAAAGGCTAGATGGCAGTTGTAGCCGTAGCGTGGGGTCCAGTTTACCTAATCTGCAGTTGAAGCCACTTGAAATCCAGAGACCTTGGGACTTCTTGCGCGCAAGTAGGCGAAGTTTCCTGGCAGCGTCCGACCTCGCCAAAGGTATTGAACGCGTCTGGGTATCTTCGTGGGCACACCGGGCAGCCTTGTCAGCTAGGTTGTTGCCGACGATGCCACAGTGAGCAGGAATCCACTGAAATATAATGTGGTGTCCTCTTTCCAGAGCAAGGTGGTGCAGTTCTCTGATTTCAGATGTCATTTGCTCGTAACTTCTGTGACGTAATGCGGACTTGATGCTATGAAGGGCTGCCTTAGAGTCACAAAATACGACCCATTTTTCTGTTGGCTCTTCGGTGATGTACATCATAGCGGCATGGAGAGCTGCAAGTTCTGCCGATGTAGATGTAGTCGTGTGCGACAATTTGAATTTAACTGTAACGTTCTTGGCTGGAACGACGAATGCGGCAGTTGAGCTGGTAGGTGAGGTCGAACCATCGGTATATATATGTATGCGGTCATGATACGTCTGGTGCAGTAATAGGAGTGTAAGTTGCTTCAGAGCCGGTGATGGATGATTGGACTTTTTTGTAATTCCAGGAATAGCAAAATTCACTTGAGGCTGTCGCAGGCACCACAGGGGGGAGGAAGGCTTCGCCGCCGGTGTGAAAGATGCTGGTATGTCCTCTTGATGAGAGTTAATCACTCGTGAAAAGGTCGCTCGAGGTCTCTCGGCTGGTAGGGAGGCCAAATGGTGGTCGGGGATCCTTGACAGATGGCGAATGTGCGCTCTGAGAGAGTCGACAGCTACATGTGTCTGGATTGTATGGTCTCCTGCGATGGCAATTGTTGCTGCTGTTGACGTGCGCCGAGGCAGGCCCAAACACGTGCGTAGGGCTTGACCTTGTATGCTCTCCAAGGCGCGAAAGTTCGTCTTGCATGCATTTGACAACACTGGTAGGCTGTAACGTAGGAGTACGAAAAAACAATACCCTGTACAGCTGCGTCATAGAATGGACTGGTGTACCCCAGTTTTTCCCGCATAGAAATTTGAAGACCTGAGCAATGGCGACTAGCTTCTTCTTCAGGTAGACGCAGTGAGGGCTCCACGAGAGGTTGCGGTCAATGATGACGCCCAGAAAGCGATGCGTCTTAACATAGAGAACAGCTTGACCATTGATGGTAACAGGATATGATGACATTTGTTTCCACGTAAAACCAAGTAATGCGCACTTTTCAGTAGACACACTGAGGCCTTGTTCTCCGAGATAAAACGCCGTCATGGTTGCCGCCCGCTGAAGCCTGGCTCTTAGCAGAGGGCGAGTCACCGCAGAGGCCCAGATGCAAATTTCGTCGGCGTATATTGAGACATGTACTGTCTGCGGTAGGTAATCCGCTAGTCCTACCAGGACGAGGTTGAACAAAATAGGGCTCAACACTCCACCCTGCGGCACACCACGGCAGATGTAATGGTCTGAAGTTGGGCCGTCTTCGGTCTGTAAGAAAAAACGCCTTTCAGTCAAATAGTCCCGAATCCATTGATACATCCGGCCATCAACTCCAACAGCCTCAAGTGAGTTTAGTATGGCCTCATGGGTGACGTTGTCGTATGCTCCTTTTATATCCAGAAAAAGTGCCGCAGACAGGCGCTTGAGGCTTTTTTGATTTTGGACCCATGTTACGATGTCAATGACGTTGTCGATGGACGTGCGACCTCGACGAAAGCCTGTCATGGCGTTCGGATAGATGTTGAATCGTTCTAGGTACCATTCCAATCGGGCAAGAATCATTCTTTCCATCACTTTGCCGACGCAGCTCGAAAGTGCAATCGGACGATATGATGAGATCTCAAGCGATGACTTTCCAGGTTTCAGAATGGGGATCAAGCGGCTCGATTTCCATTGTTTAGGAACGGCGCCGTTCTGTCAAGACTCATTGTAGTAGTTGAGAAGCTCATCACGTGCGTCATGTCCAAGGTGGCATAGGGCAGCATACGTGATGTCATCAGGTCCTGGTGACGAAGAACGCCTGCAGGTCGCCAAAGCAGCATCGAGCTCTTCGAGTGAAAATAGCACGTTCATTTCTGGTACACGTGCCTCAGGGATGTCATTCAATGCTGCGTCAGTAATGATGGCCACGGACCCAGCAACCCGTGCACAGAACTCTTCAGCCACTTGAAGTTCCGAGCGGAGTTGGTAGAGGGCCAGAGCAGCGAAGGGCTTCCTTTGATGCGGAGATGAGCGAAGACCCCTAACCGTTCTCTATATGTGCGAGAGCGATTTTCGGGGATCAAGCGACTGACAGAATGTCTTCCATCGCTTATCTTCCAATTTATCCATGCGACGCTGGACTTTCTTTTGTATGCGTCGTGAAGCCCTCAGATCCAAGACGGACTTCGTGCGCCGATACCTCCTCTCCGCCTGTCGGCGTGCCGCACGCAGCCTCTCCAGTTCCATGTCCAAGTCTGTTCGCCTTGTTGACCTTGTAAGCGAGCAGATGGATGTTTTCAATGCCTCTGAGATTGCTTCTTCGATAGTGTGTGAGAGGCCTTCCCGACATGTGTCATCCATATCCCTCTTAAATTTTGTCCAATCAACTGTACGCAACACAGTGGAGGAGCGTTGCTCAACTCCTCTAATCTTTATGTATGTTGGAATATGGTCGCTTCCATGTGTTTCTATGTCTGTAAACCATCGGACGCTCGAGGCAAAGCGCCGTGACACCAAAGTCAAGTCCAAGCAGCTACTGTAGGTCGTGCCTCGCAGAAATGTAGGGCTGCCGTCATTCACACAGCACAAATCATGGTCGGCAGCAAAGGAGGCAAGGCTCCTGCCTTTGGAGTCAATTTTAGTGCTTCTCCATAGCTGGTGATGCGCGTTGAAGTCACCTGTGAACCTGTGAGTCCAACCTGTGAGTTCACCTGTGAGTCCAACGTGTGAGTCCAACCTGTGAGTTCACCTGTGAGTCCAACCTGTGAGTCCAACCTGTGAGTTCACCTGTGAGTCCAACGTGAAATTAAACACAAAGCAGGGCTGCATCCTTAACCCTAACTCTGCAACGAACACTTCGAAAAATACTCAACAACTTTACAATAATTACAAGTGCAAAGCACGCGGTTTTCAATATACCGCAAATGCTTGTACTCACGAAATGAAAGTGCAAATGCGGTAGCCTTAACGACCTCCATAAATAAAATCGCGTTCACAAACTACTTGCACGGTCAGGGTACGTGCGCAGGTGCGCGCACGGGTTAAAGCTTGATGGGTAATTTGTACGTTTTAGTGAGGTCCGCTGCTTCCATTATCAAGGGCACGTGTTTTGTCGCACGCCCGCGAGCCGAGAGAATGGTGGGCGAGAGCGCCCGTACGTGTTTTGCTTATTTGCAACGCCGCGCTTTAGTTCAGGGGATCTGCGTTCTTTTTTCCTTTGGGGAGGTGGGAGGGGGGGTTCTGGAATGAGGAGTAACTATGTAGTGACATGGCCCTTGACGGTACTGAAAAATGGTTAAAGTAAGTACGTCACCCGCTACAGTTTAGAAAAGGCAACTAGTAAGTCACGAAGGTACCAAAAAGGCAACGCGTTACCGGTGATTAACGCCGTTATTTGTGACGCGTTACAGCTAACACTGACACCAGCTTGTTGTTACGCGACGTGACGCACGCGAATAACATGCAGAAGGTTGACAGTTATGACGAATGTAAACTGGCACACGCGCATGTGCTTCCCCTGCCCCTCTCTTTTTAAAGCAAGTTGTTGCTATACGAGGTGGTGAACGCATCGTCTAGTTGGTGTTGGCACGACAAAAATACAATATGTGCGTCTGTGGCCTGATGGGTAGAGCTTCGGGCTTTTGCGCTGGGATACCCTGGTTCACTCCCATCATCAGACACGTAATCTTATTTGAATTATTATTTGTTTTGAACACATATACACATATACACAGTTAACAGGAAAGGGAAAGTGAGGGGCAGGCTGGCAACTGCCACCGGAAGGGGCGCAACGCCTGCCTACTCTTCTGAAGGGAGGTGACAGCAACACAGAAATGGAAGATAGGAAGGAGGGGAGGAAAATTTTGAAGACAATGCAGTTGCCGCCACTTTTCCGTATCGGGTGTCTGTTTCTAGATTCTTTCGTGGGCCGATCCCGAAGGTAGTGCGGTCTAAAAATATCGCAAAGCCGATGATGATGGCTGCTTATTATTATTATTATTATTATTATTATTATTATTGTTATTATTGTTGTTATTGTTGTTGTTGTTGTTGTTGTCGTCGTCGTCGTTGTTGTTGTTGTTATTATTATTATTATTATTATAAGCCATGACAAAGTGTTGGAAGGCGATTCAAGCTCTCTATAGTTGACGTCGGTCAAACGCTGTCGCTTTAGCGCGTCTCTCGCAATAAGTTATGCCGTTCATACAGCCAATTCTCAACCCCAATTCACCCAGGATAACGTTGTCTTTCATAGACCTCCATTAGACATTGAATAGCCTTAACATTTTTTTATTATTATTGTTATTAAAGAGTCCCGAAAGAAGGCTTGACAGGAACCTATTTACGTGCGCAATGTGCCTGGCATGGGGCAAAGAATGCTTCGCATTAAAACTCTACTTTTGCCTCATTCTGGCCTTCAACACATGAAACTAAAGAAAACTAAGCAAACAGCGAAAAAAAATAGTAATTTGGTGCAGAATTAAATAAACATCACATATTTCCTTCCGCAATGCTGAGCCTCAGAGGGTTAGCCGGCAGCGACATATCAGTTTTTCCGCCGTGCCTACACGCACCGTACAGTCAGCACCGTGCGTGCCTCAACTGCGTGCCTCGACGGATTCTTCGAATTTTAAGAATAACTCCCATCCGCTGCTTTGATGACTCGGTGGGGCGGAAAACGAGGCACCGGAGGCGTCTATCTTCTCAATGCACGCAGAACGTGACAGCGGCAGTGTTCTCGGCTGCGAGCTATGCTACAGACAACAGTACGAAGGCCGTTCGTGAAGTTATAACTATAGGTATCATAAATTTGAAACGGGCGCACACGATAGGCGTAAAAATGAGCGCACGACTCCTTAGTTCTAGCGGGATACAAAAGTTTTGTTCTACATAGTAGCACGGAACACCCCTATAGACATCAAAACAAAAAATGGCAGCTTCCACCGCGTGAAAGTTGGTTCGAAGCACGAGCAGTGCTCCGCTCTCTCCATTTCAAGGGGCTCAATGCCGAGGAGATCACTGCCGAGCTGGTGGCGGTGTACGGTGATAATGCCCCGGATTATGACACTGTTGCGAAATGGCGCAGGTTGTTTCAATGCGGTCGAACAAGCCACGACCACGAATAACGGAGTGGCCACCGTCGCTCGACGGTCAACCACAATTTGACGCGCAATCTATAGTGGAGGCTCTTGTGCTTTGCTGACTGGCGGATAACCGTTGAACAAATAGGCTAGCAGGTTAGCGTGAATATGGGCTCAGAATAATCTCCCAGCCGAGCCTCATCGCTTCTCTGTTCATTTATGACACTACAGTACGAATTTTATCAACGCCCCTCGTAACGTCAGCACCAAGCACGCTATGTAGCACACCGCACTCGCGTAGTGCATCGGCCATCGTTGCAGTGTGTACGTACTCCGTAAGCAGCAGCAAGGTGCGCCTGGAGCACGCCACGGCGTCGCGGATGATGTCCTGCAGCAGGAAGCCGCCCTTGAAGTTTCGCTCGTAGGTGCAGACCGAGAAGCCGAGCGCCTCGACCCCGGGCAGCAGCTGCGCGCGGACCCAGCCGGCGTCCCGGCTGCTGAACGAGAGGAACACGTCGAACAGCTTCTCTTCGTCCAGCTCGTCCTCCTTGATGCACTGCAGCGAGCGGCACACGCCGCGCGCGTACAGCCACACCTTCAGCTCGCGCTTGTAGCGCAGGTAGGCCGCCGACAGCGCCAGCCCGATCACCAGCGACACTGCGCGGGGGGCCGGGGAAAAGGGGAAGACGTGTCATCGGCGTGGACACGCGCGTCGACCTGATTCTTACTCTTGTGTTTTGTCGACGGGAGAAAGAAAAGGGAACGAGCAAGCATCAGAATCGCCAAAACCCGTATACTCTGTGTACCTCCGTGAGCAATATGATATAGGAACAAATTAACATTCTAGAGGCCATAGCGTCTACGAGGCGAAACGTTCAGCGGGAGAGCTACTTGGTACATGTTCACATGGCAGGAAGGAATTCACACGATGCTAGTATTCGTTGTCTGAAAATAAAGTCTGCCTTCTCTCATATTTTTCAGAGGTGTGCGGCCAACACAACACAACGTAACACACATGGACAAAGTTCTAAGCAAACAGATAGGACGAAGGTGTTCTTTCAAATGAATTTAAGAAAGGAAAAATGATTGTAGAAAAGGAAATGCAGGGCGAATTTGTCAAAGGACATTAATTTGAAGAAAAAAAAAAAGAAATTGCACGCATTAGACTTCGCGGCTACGAGCGAAATGCCGTCACGCATTGTCGCGTGACGATTGTCAACCTGTGCGCGCAGTGTGAGTAATTAAATGAGTCTCTGCACGTGCCCCTGAGACCGGACCACAGTACTGCAAGACACGTACATGTGACGAGGACAAATCGAGGCGCCCTTTCTTTTCTGCGGTGCGCTCACCTGAAGCCGTTATCGACCAATATCGCTCCCCAACACTGTTTGTCTTCAGGCTTATCTCCAGCTGCATGCTCTTGTCGCTCTTCAGCGCACGTAAGTACTCCGCTAACACGCATTCCGCACGCTACTCACCCAAGACAGGTAGCACGTACGCTATGACGCCTGGTACAGCTGCCGGACAAAGTTCTTTCTGTCCTAGAGTCGCGAATGCTTTCGAAGATACCAGTGAATTGGGGTTCTCTGCGCACACAATGTCTACAGCATCCAAAATCTGGTGGAAAGAGAGAGCAGCAACATTTCAACAGGGTTCACAAATAAATGCGTGGAGAACGTCGAAAGACAGATGACAAAAGCATCGAGAAATGACATATAGTTTCTGAAAAGTGAACAGATCGCCTCGGAAAATAGGTCGGCTCTAATACATCATCGTCTGAAAAACTTACCGTGTCGCCGTGAGCTTCCATCCACTGTCTGAAAGGGTAGTCGATGCATTCGCACGCGAAAGGGTTGGCGGACAGCCTCAAAGTCGTCAAGTTTCGTCCCGTCACGAGGGCATAGGGGAGCCGCTTCATGCGGTTGCCACTCAGGTCGAGTGAGCGAACTTTTTCGGGGATCTGGCTTACATTGAGACCGGTCAGAAGATTATTTCTGAGCGAGAGAACTTCGAGGCGTGGCGCGCCTTTGACGAGAGCGTCGCCAAGGCCTTCTATGCGGTTGTCGTGGAGTTCCAGCCGCGTCGTCTCCTCTGGGAAGGCTTGCGGCGTGCGGTTGAGTGCCGCCGACGAGCAGTCGACGGCGATCGTTCGTTCGCCGAGGGAGTCTTCGCGGCAGTCGCACCGGCAACCCAGCTCGCAGTTGTCTTGCCACCGGATCACCTGTTGCCTCGTAAGGTCGTGCAACAGCGTTCCCTTCAGCCACGGCGGGTTCTCGCATTTCGGGTAACTTCGCGTCCGCACTTCGCTGTTTCGTCCCAGAAGCCAAGCCAGTCTGCAGTCACACATCAGAGGGTTGTCTAGAAAGGGCAAAAACAAAAATATAAAAAATTCGCTAACCTCTTATTTCGTACATTTGTCACGAGCGAGAAAATGTCGGTGGCAGTGGCGTACTAACATGCCTGGTCGACCCAAGGCATTTTATCAAATCACGTTGCAATAAAACTTCGATAGAGACTGCACATGAGAGCGAAAAGGTACAGCGTGCTGGTCAACGCCCGCGACTGCGCGGTCCTTCGCTGTCAGTCTCAAGGCACGTCGCTTACCGGGCATGAATAAACGTGCAACGTTTGTCTTGCGGCTACCAAATAATATTGAGGCGTGCTACCTGCTTTTGTTTAGTTAGAATATATTTTTAAAAATATCGTCTGTGACAGAGAGCGCTGTTCCGCCTTTTTCAGGCGGATTTATGGAAGAGGCGGAAATCGCTTGCGCATCGTAAATCGCAATGGTCATGTACCTAAATAAAAATAATCACCATTTAACTCACTTTATTACACACCCATGTAGAAATATGCGATATTGAGACCGTGCACTAGTGACATCATAAGCGGGAAGACTAGCACGACCTTTGAGATATCCGTCCTCGAAATCTGTTTAAAAAAACACGCAGGTTCAATGCAATGTTGCAATCTAAATGACGCGAATGTTGTTTGAGTTAGCGAGGGAGCATCGGTGTAGCTGATGACGCGTGCTGAGGCGATATATGATGCTTGTCGAGGGAGGAATGTTGATGCGAGGTGTATGCACAGAGCCAGAAGTGCGACATCTATCTAAATATATTCATGGCTTCATAACCCTTGTGTCCCCGTGGCCCATGCATACCCGTTCTGGGAGAAGGCTCACATACTCAGTGGCACATACCCATGCAGTGGCACAATAATGGGGTAGCTTTAGTATAAGAAATATAATAAAATTATTTAAGTCGTTTTGTGCGCTATTTCATTAAGAGGTCTGTGCGCTTTAGATATACCCGTGTTCTGACACTATGTGTAGAGGTTCTGCTAAGCTGGGATATATAATGTCTGATAACGCGGAACAGAGACGCGCTCATTGGCACTACTTGGTCGGTAAAAATTCCGTGCCATATAAGCTGGAGCATCCGGCGGTATATATACCCAGTTAACCAAGAAACGGGTAGCCCAAATATAAGAAAATCAGAGAGGCGGTTCAATATTATGCATTATTCCATTATAGATCTAACTGTGTGCTTAAGAGTTCCTATGAGCCGACATTGGAAGTAAATGTTTTACGACGTGATTTATCGTTTATTATGAGAACGCGCTAACTTAAAAGCACCACACGAAAATTATAACAGAAGCAGACACACAGGTTTACAGGACAAAGCGCTGTGTCCTGTAAACCTAGTAACTTCAGTTAGTAGCAGCGCGCGCACCTGTGTTTTGCGAAATAGCAGAACGCAGGTGCGCTTACTGGTACTAGTTTGGCGGTCAGCCATTCGGAGCTATATGTTATTTAGTTAAATATATATATAGTGCCCCGATGTCTAGTCGGCGAGAAACATTACTTACGTACATACAACGTTGCACCACACTGCAGGAGGTTAGGCAAAGAGGGCTTCGCTTTAAACTAATTTGGCGCTGCAGTTTACATCGTTAAGAACTGCTAGAAAGAGGTTTTCTAAAAACTTAATTAGCGCCTATGTATTCCACAGAACAGTTTAAGGACGGACATCTCGAAAGTGGTGCCAGCTATATAGTCCTAGGATATCTGCTTAGCAGCCATGACTTCACTGCAATACGGCTTTAATTTCGCAATTGCAACATGTATCCTAATGTAAATAATTAAATAGTCAATCAGCCAGTTTTGTTAATTAGCCACATGGGCATTGCGATTTGTATTGCAAGTAATGTACGCCTCTTCAGTTAATCCACTTGAACAGGAGAAATCGCGCTATATGCTCCGTGCATTTTTTTTTAACTTTCTATAGGCCTGTAGACTAGCACAATATATAGCTGCCTCCACTTACTCGTATAGCTAGATGTACGTTTTCTATCTTCGTTTTCTATCTTCCGAAATGCATACGACATGCACAAATGTGTTCCCTCTCGATCACCAACTCTTCGCGCCGATATTTCGTTAAAAATGTAGCTTAGAGAGGAAGAAAGTACGTCTCGTTATGCCGTGCTGCGATGTGCTTAAGAGAGGCGCCCTTGAAGCAAACATTAAACAATAAGTACCCCACGAGGCAGCGATCTCGGTACCAAGCTACGCTTTTGTAGAACGTTAGAAGCACTTGTCGGCCATCCTTTCATACGAATATGCGATAAGAGAGAACAGCTCTAGTAGACCTTGAGCAGGATTGGTAAGAAATTTTGGTAATACGCTGGAAATTGTAAAAGGACATCAGGGAGCGTTCGTAGCGCAAAAAAATTTAGAAGGAGTTTGATAATAGCGGATATGAAAGCAAATAAAATGTTGCGAGCCGATGGTGCGAGGAGGTGAGCTACCCTGCCTGTATCAGAGGTTATCTGCCACTGCCGCGACCAGTTCGCACGAGCGAAAATTATTCCGCTGGCTTTGTGCTTGTGCCATATTGGAGACGAAGGCCCGTATTAAGTTTAGGACAGGTTTCCCAGCCTCTATTTTTGTTTTTCCTGCATGTCTTTTGCGCGGCAGTGGTAGTTTAAGGTGTTCTGATTTTCACGGGCATCCCCGAGTTTTTCGCGTTGCTGCCGGCTATTCGTGGGCTGCAGACGGTGCGTTTGACGCCGAGGTGACTTCCTGTGACGTCGTCGCTGTTTGCGGGCCGAGCGACTCCGAGAAGAAAGGGAGCGTTAGTTTTAATTTTCAGCTATTCTCGCGGCGTACATTAGGGTAATAGTTTGCACACACTATGCACCGCGCTTGTCTGTTTCCGATGTCTGAATCTGGCGAGGGGCCGCTCTATACAACAGCAGCGTTTCCGTTGTTTTAATACATGTTTGTATAATGGTAACCATATTGCTTATGACGTGAGTGTGCCGCCGTGTTTTCGCGTTGAATTTGCTTACTTCAAGAGACGTCTGACAAAGAGCGTTAAAGAATGGTGAGATAAACGACCACTGACAACTTAATAAGAGCCGTTATCTCTCTGAGAAATTAATAAATTCATTCATTCATTCATTCATTCATTAATTCATTCATTCATTCATTCATTCATTCATCATCACAGGACTCCCTACTGAAAGGTACATATAGCCGAGCTTCAGCGGTGTGTCCAAAGACTATAGTTATATTGAATAATTTGTAGCAGCGAGAGAAACATAGCCAGTCAATCCACGAAAGTGAGCTCGTACCGTCAAGAGTGAGGGTCGGCTTGGTGGTCAGTCGCTCAGCGAAATCCGTGCGCCGTAGCAGCTGCACTTGGTTTCCTCTAAGCCCGAGTCCCACCAGGCTTGTGGCTCCAGTGAAAGCCCCTCGCACATCGCTGATGTTGTTGTACGCAAATTGGATGAAAGTCAGGTGGCCGCTGTTGGAAAACTCTCCCTTTTCCATGGACTGTATTGCGTTGAATGAGGCGTCCAGATATTGCACGAAGGGCAGATTCCTTACAGAGCCGTTGAGGGACAGCAACTGGTTGCCACGGAGAATCAACTTGTTCAGCGTCACAAGACCCTTGAAAGCGTTTCTTCCGATCCACTGTAGCTTGTTATGGCTCAAATTTATCTCAACAAGGCCAGGGTTGTCGCTGAAAGTGCCATCTTGAACATGGGACACAACGTTGTTCTTAAGCGAAAGCACCCTCAGTAGCGTAAGTCCCTTAAAGGCATCCGTTATGTCTTCTATTTCGTTTGACGCCAAGACCAATTCTTTGATCCAATGGATATTTCTGAACGTTCCTAATATGCTAGTCATCTCGTTTCCTGACAGTGCAAGATGTTCCAACTTGGAGTTGGCATGAAAAACCGACTCGTCCAAAGAGGATATGCTGTTGTTGCTCATCTCGACACGAGACATTGCTTCCAGTGCCGCGAAGGCTCCGGGTCTTACTTCGATAATTTGGTTCCTGCTAAGAAGAACTCTTCCGATCATTGCATTGGACGCTGATACCTCAGGGATCACGTTTATACGGTTATCTTCGAGATTAATAGTTTTCAGATAAGGCATTTTGGAGGCCATTAGCTCTTCGATGTCTGTGATCACGTTGCGGCTTAAATCGAGAACCTGAAAGATAAAGAGACAAATGTCGTTTGTGAGAATCGCGGAAATGTTTGAACCGCTTCGTGCACTCAATAAACATGGAACGTGGCAGTCCAGCTCTGCATCACAATTTTAAACGCTCGAAAATAATATTTGAGAAGGTGGTCAAACTGACACAGTTGGAACACAGTTGCCAAGAGCGCACGGTAAAAGTGCGAGTATTTTTGTTCACTCAAAATGTGCCGTGAAATGCACGGCTGTTACAGTTAAAAGTTTTCCGTACGGCATTTTTCCACAGTGCGGAACCATATTAAATATAAAAGCAGTACTTAGTTCTCGATACAGGTGCAAGGCATATAGTAGGAGGCTAGGTTTTGAGTATACTTGGCTGACTTCAATACTGAAATTACAACCTGTCCCTTAAAGTCTTTAATTAAACGTTAATTAGTGAACTTTGTTAAGTAATAATAGTATTGACAACTATCAAACAATTTCAAAGGACGACGCCGCTATATGTTGGTCGGCAAAAAAAAAATCATTTCTCTCGAATATGACACAAATCGTCGCAGAAACATGCAGTACGTACCATCGTGAGCAGTGTAAAAGAGATCACAGGAGCGCGTGTTAGGTAGTCTTAAATCCAACTGAGAGCAAAACGGGGGGGGCCGTCGCCGCCGGAAGCAAAGTGAAAAAGGAGGCGCTGCTGCTGCTGATGATTAAGGCTCTCCCCTTTGTATCGGGGTGGAAACGAATAGCCTGTGTGGAGTGCTACCATATCGTAATCTAGCCTTCTACCCATCTCCGCTTTGTCTCGTACTAGTTACCTATATCCTCGTAACAATTCCATCCCCAGCTCTTCCTTGCTTTTTTCTCCACCAATATTCATATAGTATCTTGCTTATCTCCACCACTGACAGTTAGCGCTCACATCAGCTTTGAACCACGGCGCTTCTGGAAGATGGACACTCCCTGCGGGTTCTGGCTAGGTGAATTTCTTCGCGCTCCGTTAAAATGCGGCCGGTATTGCGCCAGGCGTGTCGAAAGGATCAGACAAGTTCCGGGTGAACGACGTTTATTAACCCATGGGTTGAGGCTCGGCAAGAAAGAGAGGGCCGCTAGCAAGGGGCACTCTGCTTTTAACATTTAGTGGCGCATGCGCACTTCGCAGAGTGCTCTTATCAAGATGAGCGCCAGCCGACACAACAGGTATAGTCTGGAGTTTTTTTTTTCTTCAGCAGACACAGGTCATGCCCTGTGGCGAATATTTCCTCTTGTGTGTTTTCGTCCTCGGGCAGCCAGCGCGAGCCCCAAAAACGAGGCGCTGCCTTTTTGTGTTATCGTACAAATTTTCTTTCCCTATTTCTTGTTTGCCGTCTTGATAAATATTTACGGACATTTTTTGTTTGCGTTCTTTGCATCTAATTTAATGTATCTGTTTCTCTCCCTTTCTTTTTCATGACTCCGGGTTGTCTGTTTGCACTTTCAGTTACCCTATACTTGGTTGCCAGCTTTCTTGACCTCTAACTCCATTCCAAGCCTGCGCTTTTTGGAGTACGTACGTTTGTTCACTCTAGCTGCTCATTTCGAATGATGCATGTTCCTGACTCTTAGAAACTAATTTTGCTGCGTGCTTTTGAATTCAAAGGAGTCTCAAACTACGTTACCCTGCACTATATACCCAATATGTTTTTTTTTTTCGTGGGCACGCAGTGTTGGTCACACCACCGCCCTTTGGTTAGCTTGTAACCGGTGAGACTGTGTTTCTGGAATACAGAGAGACTCTCTTCGACAGCTGGCAGTGATAACGCGCTTAGTTTTCCCAAGTTTGAGAATACTCTTGAGTGTACAGTGCCGAATATTACTGAAAATGACCCCTTCGCCAGTGCGATGACGAGGTCAGTGCGAGGCCAGTGCGAGCTTAGACGTGAATGTGGGAGGGTTTTAGTGGGCCTTGATTTACTGCGCCTCCCTTTCCATTTTGTTTTCGACGGCGGCCCTCGCGCATCGCCCAAGTTGGGGTTAAGGATCTCTTCCACGCGCTCCCGTGTTCCCATGTCATACTGTTCATTACAACACATCTTGACAATAACATACTGTGGCGCTAAGTACGACTCCCAGTACTTTTAGAACCAAAAGCCTTCATTTGTCTTGAAGAAAAGAAAAAAAACCGGAGCCGCCATGGTCCTTTGAGTCTTTGGAGTACCATGTGAAGATCCCTGGAATTGCCGCTAAGCGCTTTACACCTGCAGCAGATGCCAAGGTCTTGGTGCTCGAGCGGTTAGAGAGGTATACACGCCACCTTAAACTTATCACCGACAGTTATGTTGACATGGAACGCGAAGCTAGTGCCGCGACGTTCGTGATATCGTCTTTGGAAACATCATGGGCTGCCCGACACGAGCGGATTGTTTCTACAACGATGAGTGAAAGTTTCGTAATTGAAGCTGCCAAATGCAACCGGTGATGCTTTTTTCTTAATGCAAGACAACCCTCCAGGCACTACAGTGGAGATTTCCGCAGGGCATCTGCTTGTAGCAGTTATGGCGCAACTTAAAGCAGTTACGCTGCTTAGGATTCTACCTCGGCTTCCAATGACTTCCCTCGCACACCGGCATGTCTGAAAACGAAGCTGCCGACAGTATTAGGCGCGAAACACTGACGTACAGGCCAACGGTGAGAGTACTTCAAGGCACCAATCGACTACTCAGAGCAGTTATCGTGAGCTGACATATCGCTCTTCCTGATCTCCACTGTACCATCCCTGTTTGCCCAAGGACTCAGCCAATCAAGAGTCCATACTGCACCATATTCGCAAGCTATTAGCATGAATTTCGGCTTGGCTACACAATATATATAAATCTATCAACATAACCGGTGTGTTCGCTATGTCACGGTCATAACGACGCAAGATATTCCTTATGCCCAGAGTTCGTCGAAGAGCGAAAGGCTCTACGACGTAGAGCGGCTCCATGCGCAACCACCGAGGACTTGCGTGGTGTTTCCACGGAGACACAGGCTTTTCAGGTGGAGAGTGCTTCGCCTCCTACTGAAGTTTCTTAAGAACACTGATTTATCCAAGTGAATGGTGACGTTTAGCCTTGTTTGCTAATTGTCACCAATCGCTTTATGTAGTAAGACTGGAATGCTCAGCGGGTGTGCGTTGTATACTTGGTGGAGTGTAGACATCTTACCTTCGCTCCGCCTAGTTGCTTTATTTATCCCTCTTGGTAGCGTTCGTATTAAGCGACATGCTTACATCACATTTAACTCTGGGACATGTTTACGTCGACATAAGTTAAAAGGAGAGGCTCGGGCGGAGCAATAGCCGATATCCCTTTGCAAGGATAGATACGGCCATAGGTAGCTGGCACCGTCCCCCTCCCTCCTCCAACAAGATTAGGCGAAGTCTGCAAAAATGTATACAAGAGACCACCGTCTTCGCCAACGAACCGTCATGTGCAAAATAAAGAAACTAAATAAAAAAAGTTACATCAAAATTAAGAAAGAGCTATCCACTCTCATGCCCAAGAAATCGCACCTCTTCTGATAGAGCAGTCGAAGTGGTGCTGACAAAGACATCCTTTGAGCTTGCAATCTTGTCGACCTCAATGATTGCTCGTGTTAAACAATCCCTGTGACTATTCAAAACGCACGTGCTGCAAGAGGCTGACAGCCAGCCTTCGCGTGTAGGCTTGACATTACATGCTCTCTTAATCCCTGGTTAACCTCCCTGCCCTTCTATACATCTTTTCGCTCTCTCTCTTCTCTTACTCTATTATAATTGAAGCAGAGGTCAGAATGCCCGACAGAGTGTCACATGTAGTGTGCATCAGGTACACAACGTTTTCCGCACACTCGACAAAATCATTTATGTGCTTCTGGAATTCTGTTCCCAGCACGCCAAACCCCGTTAGCTTACAGGGTAACCATCATTTGACAACCGCAATAAGTACTATTTAAAGGCCTCAGTCATCTTGTGTTGGCAAGATTTTTGAAAGGCATCGATGCACAATTTCAATGTGCCCCTGGTAAGGTCGTTGAGTGCGCAGAACTAAAGGGAGCTGTGGATCGTTGCCGCGAGGATGGTATATCCAACACGTATGGTCAGTGTACATACAGAGTTTCAGGTCAGAGAGCCTAGTCTGGTCATTTACTGCTAATTCGTGCATTGATCTCCGAGAGAAATAGCGTTTCCGTAAGGTGCTTATTTCGCCAAAACATCAGACACAAATACATTTTGGTCGCTCTAAAAAAATAAAAAGTCGTTAATGTGAACCTAAAGGTTTCTTCACCTTTAAGCGTCGTAGACCATTCGACACAGATCTAATTTAGTTAAAAGCAAGTCACTAAGAACTGGGGCGATGCACGACCCGGCGCGCACACCTTACATTTGATGATGAGGCTAACGATACTACAGAATCTATGTCGATTTTTTCGCTAAACACGGAGCTATCCTAAAGAAACCAGCAGTGCAAATGCATGTGCCCGTATTCACACACACAAGAAAAAAAAAGGAGAGGAAAGGAATACTCTGGAACTGTTCGTAAGAGCAGCAGAGCAGCCAACCAATTATGATATTAGACATATTAGTAGCGAAGATGGCTAGTCATTGGCAAACAGGCCTTACGAAGTACAAACTTTGTGAATTCGTCCCCTTGTCAGTAAGTTCATAATTTTAATTACACGTGCTTGATATTTTATTCTCAGTATCAATCAGCGGACAATTAAAGAAACTGGCTCTCACCTCCAGGTAGCGCAGATCGTCGAACACGGCGTTGATCATTGTAATGCGGTTGCTGCGAAACTCCACATACTTCAACTTTTTCGTATCTTTGAAAAGCATACGCGGCAGGTGCTGTATCTTATTAGAAGACAGCAGAAGACTCTGCAGATTAGCCATTCCCGAGAAATATCTTTCATCTATCGTCTCAATGGCGTTGAAGCGAAGATCCAGTTCGAACAGTTCGGGCAGAGATAACATGCCTTGCAGGGATCTGATGTAGTTCTTTCGTATATGGAGCCAGCGCAGGCGCTTCGCCGCACTCACATCGCGAGGCACAACGTCCAACCGGTCATTCTCCAGCAGCAGGCGCGACAGTCTGTCGATGCCACTGACGGCCGCCGTTTCGATATCGCGCAGGGGAGAGTTTTTGACAACTAGCAAGCTTACTGAATGGTTGGAGAACCACGAAGCTGGCAGCTCTGTGACTTGGACGTCGTCGAAAGCGAGTTTCGAGTGGACGATTCCCTCTAACTTTGCCATGTCCGCGTCCAGTTCTTGTCTGCTGACGACGTTCCTGCACGTGGTCAAAGCCCCTTTCTTGACGACGGTACATTGGCAATGCGACAGCTTTGGGCAGGTGGCGTTCACCCTGCGCCATTCTTTGGCCTCGGTCCAACAGAACGTGCACGTTGCTAGCACGAGCACCAGCCAGTCTATTTGGCGTAGTTGTTTCGCTGTAGATGACAACATGTCGGGTGCGATCCAACTCTGCCGGAGGCGACGCGCACGAACTTTGGCTGGCGTTTCACAGCTCGATTGCGAGGTTCTGACGCGCGCACACACAAAGCCATCACTGGCGGCCCAGAGAGAGAACAGAGGCAAAGAAAGGCAAGGAGATTAAACCAAACTTATGCTGACGAAGCTACACAGAATGAACAGCAGAAAGATGATGGCGCATTATCATTACGTCGTTATCACCATGGATAACAATTTTCATAAGGGCACGGCGGGACGAGCACATTTTTCTCATCGTTTGCATGAACTTCAAAACAACTAGACCCCCGGTGGCGTGCTACGTCGCTGGAGTAGGTGCTACGGGCTCACTTCGCACTCGTTGCGGTAACTGTGCCGCCACGAGACCACGGGTCTAACGCTCGCATATATGTGCATTCAAGCGTAGTGCACACAATACGCATATGAACAGCGGACACACAACGAACCTTACTTAGCAAATGTCTTCAGAACATGTAGTGGTGACGTCACGGCGACGTGCTGTTTGACGACATTTGATACCGACGGATGGCTTCGAGCGATACCGCTGAGGGCTGTCGGCTGCGCTTGGCAACGCTCACTACGTCCCGACAGCGAGCCTGGCCTGGCGCGCAGGCTTACGTCAGTGCCACGAGACCGGCAGAACGTCAAAACAGATAGGGCGCGCCGGATAGCCTAACGGGAAAGTCGGTAGGTGGAGCACACCACGTAGCGCGCGAAAGCTCTGCGCTGCATGACAGAAAGTGTTGATTGCGTGCTTTCGCACTTTCGCACTTTCGAAAAAAAAAGCCGACCTAAAAAAACACAAAGGAAGTTGTTTATCAGGCGCGTTGTTGCACAGCTTTGCCTAAGTGCTGCCCGTTATCAAAATGCATGGAAGTTTGGTCTGTACCAAGAAGCAGCTGTCCTGCGGGTCAGCGGTTCTATCATATTGCAACACGCACCGCAGTGACTTTGGCTGCGACGGCGTTCTGCATAGACATGTGACACCTGCAGTTATGCCAAGTTGTGCCGCGGAGCACGGGGTGGATAGCTTGATTCCCGATATCGGTGGCGTGAACCCCGGAACGTATGAAAAGTTTCGTTGCACGATAAACGGTCCCTGAAATAACAATTTTATCTTTTTTTAAGAAGTCCAGTGCACCTGAATACGTCATGGACAAATTTGCGTCAGGAGGCCCATAATTATATAATTGAAGATGACAGACGTGCTGGCATGCTTCATTGAGTGGGAGAGCACTTCTACTAAGCGCTTCAGCAAAAACTAAAATAGAAAGTGCGTTTCATGATTACACGTGTCTGACCGAGTATCGCGGGCGTTACACGTTCTACAGTGGCACCAATCCAACGTGCATGCTGTTAAGATACGTGAGGGGAAGCAGAGAAATAGCTTCGTCATTGGGTGATAGGTGTTGAAGGGCCGCTCCAAAGAACATCAGCTGTGGTCAAATTCAGTCCTGCCGCGCTTCGTTACGTTGTAGCTCTGGGACGTAATGCGCCGTCAATGACTGCACTGCAGCACTTTCCATCAATGTCCTTTGTTCTCTCCTACGTTCTTTCATCATTACCTCTATATTAACCGCAATTAGGCTTTTGCTGAAGAAAGAAACCAGAAACAACGGTAGTGATATCTGCCACGTCGTGAATAAGTTGAATGGCTGCAGAGACTACAACTATATCAAGCAAGCTTCGCAGCAGTGGGGTGTCAAGATACCGTGATTAATATGCGGCTGAGTTGTTTAATATTGATCATGACAGCAACGCTCCGTCTGTCATTTTGCAATACTAATTAAGCTTAATTAGCTATCGCTGGGCCGCGGACTCGTCACGACAACTTCCTTTTAACATTTTAGAGCTGGCGAACAAGGACAGAGGGGAGATGTAGACAGCACGATGCACCAACAGCACGAACTCCCATAGCTGTCTATATGTCTCCCCTCTGTTCTTGTCCGCCAGCGCTAAGATGTTATCGAAGTTCGAATACCAACATGCCCAACATATAGCAGGATTTTCTTTTGCTATCGGAAAAAAGCACCACACAAGACCTAAGTTGCTTTAAGCATTGTTAACTTATTGGTCATTTCTCGGCATTTTCACAAATTTTGCTTTGACGCGCCTTATTGGTTAGGTAAGTTCACTAAATGATAGCTGATTAAATTTAGGTAACTAGTTTTACAAAATCGAAAAAAGAAAATGCTCATGACTAGCATGAACAACGCCCATCAACACACAGTGATTGCCGTTAATTCGCGTAAGGGCTTCCGCTATATAGTATATATATTTTTTAAATTCTTGGTGAATAGTTGGGACAGCCGGTATACGTGCAAAAGAAACACATGACAAGACGTTAATGTTCAAGTGAAGGTTTATTGTACAAAAAGAATTTAGCCCCTGCTTGCTGTAACCCATTGTTTGTAGCATTTTCTTTCCTTTTCTCTCTCTCTGATGGATTGTGACAGCAAAGATGAAGAAATCACTTCATCTGCTAAACATCATCGTATGGAACACGCTCACGGGCACTGCAGCACGCTTTAATTGCTTCGATGGCTTTTCTCCTGCGTTTTCGCCACTGTAACAATCAGTTCGGGGGTTTTACGTGCCAAAACCACTACTGATTATGAGGCACGCCATAGTGGGGGGCTCTGGATTAATATTGACTACCTGGGGATCTGTAACGTGCATCAAATGCACGGTACACGGGCGTTTTTGCATTTCCTCCCTATCGATATGCGGCCGCCTCGGCCGGGATTTGATCCCGCGACCACGTGCTTAGCAGCGCAACACAATAGCCGCTAAGCCACCACGGCGAGTTTCGCCATTGTAACCGTATTTCGGTAATACATGTTGCCGATTGTGTTTTTTGTACGGTCCTTAGAAGGAAGGGGGATAGGTGACACTTTTTCTCAGGGCCTTCAAAGGTTCTTTCCACCGAAATAAATTATAAATATCTCCTCCGTTGGTTCTCCCATGAAGGTGACATTTTAAGGCTATACTATATAGGTCATAAATTTCAGTTTAAATTTCAGTATAAACTTCGGTATAAATTTCAGCCACTGTTTCTATTTGAGCCCTTTGTCACACATATATGTCCTCATCAGAATGAGCTGAAATAAAAGATAATGTTCGCAGATATTGAATTACACTGGGTTGCCAAGTGCACTCCGCACCCCCCCTCCTACTTTATATGCTAAAAAAATTAAATTATGGGGTTTTACGTGCCAAAACCACTTTCTGATTATGAGGCACGCCGTAGTGGAGGACTCCGGAAATTTCTACCACCTGGGCTTCTTTAACGTGCACCTAAATCTAAGTACCACGGGTGTTTTCGCATTTTGCCCCCATCTAAATGTGGCCGCCGTGGCCGGGATTCGATCCCGCTACCTCGTGCTCAGCAGCCCAACACTACTTTGTATGTTCATCGCCAGACACACCGACATCAGGTACTATATAGCAGCGCGCACGCTGGCCGTCGATACTGCTCGAAACGGCAATATCTACCTGCTGCTGCACGATCACACGATTCTCTTCCTCGAAGCTGTACGCGTCTTCCAAAAACGCATGTATACCGAAAGCAGGGAAATTATTCTCGTATGGACGCCCTATAATGAGTACATCGATACCGATTCGCGCCACTCATCTTCAACTTGCGCATGCGCCATGACAGTTTATCAGCTTGTCGAAGGCCCTCTTTCACCCGAACATGTGACTATAGCAGCACCAGGACATTAGGAAAAGCAGCACAACGCCGCAGCCATTTTTCCCCCCTCTAGGCGAGTTCCTAATCTCGCCACGTGCGTAGTTCGTGAAGGCCCGTTTATTAACCGACGTCGGTGATATAGCCCAGGGAGTGCTCTTCTACTCTGCTGGTGATGAGCTTTCTCTTGGAGTCCTTCTTGGGCAGCGAGTATAACAGCTTGTCCCAGAAGTTCGGCTCGCCCCAGCGTACATAGTTTGCGGCCCGCACGTACGTTTGGAGGTCCTCGTCCAGTGAGTCAGCAGGCACCTCGTCAACAAGCACGATCACCAACCGGTTTATATGATCAGTCAGGGCACGCTGGTACGCCACCCGAAACTCCCAACGACACCACTCGCTCTCCATGAAGTTTCTGCAGACATGGCACCGCACACAGTCTATCAATAAAGTTTCACAAACTCACTCAGGCATTACCGTGGGAAGCTTAGGCAGAGATACACAATGAATATTGATAAGAAAACGTCACGACGACGACATGGGCATCGCCCATGTCGCTACTATGTTTTCAGGTATAGTGGCAAGCATGCTCGCATGCCGTGTACATATGCAACCTACAGACATACGTCTACAGGCAGCCGGCTAACCTCCCTGGTTTTGCTTTTCTTTTCTCTCTCTCGCTCCTGGTGAAGCAGGCTGACAAGCTGCAGCCAACCTACTTTTTTAGTGTCTGCCGCACCCGACATTGGGAATCGTCGCGTACAGCTACTGTTGGCAATTCAACCCTGTAACGTCCCCTGTTTAATCAAAACAGTCGGTTTCGCTGCCTACGTTCCTGGACAACGCATACGCAAACTCCTCGTGCCCGCCGACTTTATGCAGTCCTGGGGCGACGGAGTAAGGCAAAACATTGCACCGATATAGGCCACGCCCGTAAAAGACGGACGCACCTCGCCTAAATTGATTTGTATGGACACGCTTCCCATAATCAGTGACAAGAGTGGAGCAGAGGCTCCTCCCCAAAAGAAGCTTGATGCGCGTGCCCTCCACCCCTCCGCCCTTCAAGAAATTACAGATGTAATTTCTTACTTACGGATGTGACCGGCACTAAGTGGACGTGCCCACTTGAGCAACTGAGAGTAAGCCGTTGTTATGCACCGCACACACGAACAGCCGAATTCGCGCCAAGAGTGGCGACGCAGAAAAGAGCTCGCCGCACGAACGGGTCGTTTGAATATGGGAATGCCTATACCAACTCCGTCCCCCCCCCCCCCCTCACTCGCCCCGTCTGTGGGTGTGGGCCATCGCCGAGCAGATGCACCCCAGGACTAATGACTTTGTTTGACAAATGAGCATCACTTGCGCAAAGAAACAGAAAAAAGAAACTTTTCCGAAGTGTTACGTTTAACGGCAAGGAAGCGCCTGAGCAAAGCGAAGGCGCGTGAACGGGAAATTAAATACATATGATAAGGAATGAGAGATATTCCAAGACGAAGCGAATCGCTGGCGCATGCGTGACACTTGCCGCTGCGTTTTTGGCCTATGACTGACCAGTGCATCGGCCAGCGTCGCAGTGTGTACGTACTCCGTGAGCAGCAGCAAGGTGCGCCTGGAGCACGCCACGGCGTCGCGGATGATGTCCTGCAGCAGGAAGCCGCCCTTGAAGTTTCGCTCGTAGGTGCAGACCGAGAAGCCGAGCGCCTCGACGCCGGGCAGCAGCTGCGCGTGGACCCAGCCGGCGTCCCGGCTGCTGAACGAGAGGAACACGTCGAACAGCTTCTCTTCGTCCAGCTCGTCCTCCTTGATGCACTGCAGCGAGCGGCACACGCCGCGCGCGTACAGCCACACCTTCAGCTCGCGCTTGTAGCGCAGGTAGGCCGCCGACAGCGCCAGCCCGATCACCAGCGACACTGCGCGGGGGGCCGGGGAAAAGGGGAAGACGTGTCATCGGCGTGGACACGCGCTTCGACCTGATTCTGACTCTTGTATTTTGTCGACGGGAGAAAGAAAAGGGTACTAACGATCATTTATCGAAAGTTGAAACTAATGACGCTCAGCCTTCATCAGTTCGCCAGAATTTGCGATTGCAATTAAATTTGCTTCGTTCCGCCAGAAATACGCACAAAGTGCGAATGGCCCAACCTTGTGTTGGCAGGTCTAGTGCGGTGGCACAAAGTGATCTCATTAGGAACACAAACTAATATCAGAAATATTTGGTCTCTGCCTCTAGTCGATCCTTGTTTGTGTAATGTCCGTAATTTAATTTCAAACGTTTGAATTACAGCGATGGCGCTGTTTCGTGTATTGGACAGGCTTGCCAGATTTGGATACCTCGCGCCAAATTGGCTGCTTTTCAAAGCTCGGGGCGGGAAAAATTTTGGGTTGGGGAAAGAAAACTGAGGATTCAGGGCATATTGAGAATGAAGTTTAGACTGATGGCACAGAATCCTAACCTATTCAGGATTAAATGTTAAATTGTGGGGTTTTACGCGCCAAAACCACGATATAGTTATGAGACACGCCGTTGTGAGTGACTCCGAATTAATTCTGACCACCTGGGGTTCTTTAGCGTGCACCCAATGCACGGCACATGGGCATTTGCTTACATTTCGGCCTCATCGAAATGCGGCCGCCGTTGGCCCTCGGGCTCAGCAGCGCAACGCAAAAGCCACTACGTCATCACGGCTGGTACTATTCAGGATCTCTTATTCTTCTGCAAATGACTGCTTACGTAAACGGCAGTATATATCGTTAACTCGAGTATCGGCAAAGTTTATTTCTATTAGTCGATAGGTTTAAATTTGCAAGAGAATATGCCCTGCTCAGTATTTCTTGTCTCTTAAGAAAGTATCTTTTTCTTGCAGTTTTTGTAGTCACGTGATGACGTGTTCATGTGCCCAATTTCATAGGGAACCCCAAGGAGCAGCAGATTACATTTGTCCTCTAATAAAACCGATGTTTTCACTTTGTAGTTTTCTGAACATTCAACAATAAAGGAGTCATATCACCGTGCGTGCGTACGTGCGTGCGTGAGCTAAAGCTGCTGGTCCACGCCGTTCATGCGATAAGAGACCAAGACATATTTCCTTGTTCCCTTTGTGGACAACTGAAGACATGCATTTCCCTGCGCTATTATCGGATAGCGAGCATGTTTGCCTTCAGAATTATCGGAAGCCGCCAGCACTCCTGTTTACCGTGTTCTTGCCACGGCCACTGTAAGATACTCAAAGCGCTCTACGAAGGAGTAACGAATACGTGTGATAAACGCACCCAAGATGGGCAGTATGTATATTATGGCTCGTGGAACAGCTCCCGGGCACAGTTGTTTCTGCCCTAATGTCACAAAGGGCTTCAGGGACACCAGTGAATTGGAACTCTCGGCACACATGATGTCTGCGACATCCAGGATCTACAGAAGGCAAGCATGGCAGTAAATCAGCACTAAAGAATACAGTTAAATGTTGTTTTCTATTAAAAGATAAACAAAAACAAAATATCAGCATATAAGTGAGAAAACGTCCCTTAACACTTACATCGACGTTGCGTCTTTAAATACTCCGAAACTTACCACATGACCGTGAGCTTCCATCCACTGTCTGAAAGGGTAGTCGGCACACTCGCACACGAAAGGGTTGGCGGAGAGCCGCAACGACGTCAGGTTGTGCTTCGTCACGAAGGCGTACGGGAACCGCTTCATACGGTTGCTACTCAAGTCGAGATAGCGCACATTTTCGGGTATCTCGGTCACATTGAAGCTTGTCAGGAGGTTATTTCGCAGGGAGAGAACTTCGAGGTGTGGCGCACCGTTGATGAGAGCGTCGCCAATCTCTTCGATGCTGTTATCGCGGAGTTCCAACTCGGTTGTGCCCTCTGGAAATACTTGCGGCGCGCGGTTCAGTGCCGCCGATGTGCAGTCGACGGCGATGGCTCGGTCACCGAGGGAGTCTTCTCGGCAGTCGCAGCGACAACCCAGCTCGCAGTCCTTTTTCCACCTGATCAGCTCGTTCTCCGTGAGCCCGTTAAAGAGGTTTCCTTTCAGCCACTGTGGCCCCGCACATGGCAGGTAGTTTCCCGCCCGTGCTTCGCCGTCCGGCCGCATAAGCCAAGCCATTCTGCAGTCGCATATTAGGGGGTTCTCTAGAAGCATAAAGTAAAACGAAACAAAAATATTTTGTATCAAACTCGGGAACGCGGCTTATCATGCAAGAAGCATCTTTGCCACATGCTCGCAAATAACGTCACAAATAACGTGCGCCTGTGATCAGCATAAAAATAATATTTAATTTATGGGGTGCCAAAATCCCAGAATGCACGCCGTAGTGGGGAACTCTAGATTGACTTTGACCACCTGGGATTCCTTAACGCGCACTTTAGCCTAAGTACGCGAGCGCTCTTGTATTTCGCCCCCATCGAAATGCGGCTGCCGCGGCTGCTGTCGAACCCGCGACCTCAAGCTTGGCAGCGCAACGCCGTAGCTACTAAGCAACGGTTGCGGGTTGAGTATCATAACAATTTGCCTGGTATAGAAATGCCTACGCGCAAACAAATGACGCTGATTTGACTGTTCATTAAGCGAAGCCTCTTTGGATAGTACCCCGAGAGGTTTGGCTTGCGTATGTATAGGTATGTTTCTCGCCGAGTAGATGACGTAACGGTCTCGAGGCAGACGAATCGGCGTATATACCCATCTATAAGGTCCCTATACAACAGTACCGCTGACCGGATATGTCCTACAGGATTACGCAATGAGACAACAAACAGTTAATAAATATCCTCACTACAACAAACATTCACCTTCAAGCGCATAATTATTTTAATAAAGTGAAGGTTTTTAGCCTACTTATCTGCGTTTTGGCGTGGCTGCTCGTTTGGTTTCTGGCCTAGTGAACGTGGTCGATCTCAGAGACAATGAAATGGTAAACTGAGCCGATCCTATAGATGGTGTAATCAAAACGGGGTCGATCCCGGACTATAGTTCGCGATCATGTGGATCGCGTAGTGGTGGTCTCCACAATCGCGCGGTCGTCTAGGTGGGACAGCGTTGGTAAGCCAGTATTGTAGGAGTGCGCGGCATTTGGGGCGCCTCTGTCATGGTACTGCAGCACATTCTCAAAGCTAAAACGAGGCGCCTTGCCGGGCAGGCACCGGCACGTTTAACTACAACTTTTGCTGAAATTCACGCACAACTTGACTTCTACAGCGCGCCGCTGGGGTTTCCGTCTTGTATTGGAGAGACAGCACATGCGACTTTGTATGCTAGGCAGCGACCTGCGTCTCAGGTGAGTGGAAGTTGGAACATAGCTCTCGAAGACACCTGAAACGTGCACCGAGTCAGTTTCACCGGCTCCAATATATATGCTGCCTGACATATTTTCCTACGAGCGCATTACGTTCGTTCAAGAAATATTGCATGAGATGGCAGAGTTCTATGCAAAAAACGCAAGCGATTCCACTAGTATATCGTACATAGACTGAAGCAAACCGCTTCGCAGAAATAGCCTACCGTCAAGGATGATCGTCGGCTTCTTCTTTAGCGCCTTGGCGAAGTCACTCCGGCGCAGCAGCTCCACTCGGTTTCGCCTCAGGAAGAGCCCCACCAGGTTATTGGCACCTGTGAAAGCTCCTCGCACATTGCTGATGTTGTTCGCTGTTAGTTGAATAGAAGCCAGGCGGCCATCGTTGGCGAATTCGCCGTTTTCCAGGGACTGGATTGCGTTGTTGGAGGCGTCCACGTAACGTAGCTTAGGCAGATTTCTCGAAGAGCCGTTGAGCGCCAGGAGCAGGTTGTTTTGCAGCAGCAGCTTGTCGAGGATAACGAGCCCCACGAAGGCGTTCCTTCCCACCCACAGTATCTTGTTATCACTCAAGTTGATTTCAACCAGGCCACTGTTGTCGCTAAATGTGCCGTCAGGAACGTGGGTCACCAGATTGCTCCTGAGCGAAATCTTTCTCAATAGCGTTAGACCCTTGAAGGCGCTGGTGATGTCCTCAATCCGGTTGGACGACAACTTCAGGTCCTTCAGGCGACGCGTCCTGCCAAACACTCCTGTCACGCTAGCTAAGCGGTTGTCCGACAATCCCAGGTATTCCAGCTTTGAGTCTGTATTAAAAACCGACTCGTTTAAATACAATATGCTGTTGCGGCTGAGGTCCAGACGGGTCATTTCTTCCAAAGCCGCGAAGGAACCGACCTCCACTTGAGTTATTTCATTGTCGTTCAAGAAGAGTTCTTCAATCATGGCGTTTGACGATGCGACTTCGCTTATAGCGTTAATTCGATTATGATCGAGATTAAGCGTACTTAAGTAAGGCATTCTTGCTTTCAACAACCTGTCGACGTCTGTAATCATATTGTAACTCAAGTCGAGAGTCTGAAAGACGAGAAAAAAAAAGAGCGGACATGAGTGGACATGTAACAGTACCAATGGAAGCTGCGCCAGTGCCACATTGAAAAAGCTAGCAATAAAAGCCTAAAATGCAGCGTTCAGCAAACAACCGTCTGTTCCAATGACCAGCCAACTGTATCATGCGAACTACACACGAGGGTGCATATAACCTGAATCTATGAGCATTCTAAACAAAAGCACGTATCAGTTCATTTCTATAACATTAGTCATTCCATATATGTCTTCAATTTCTTATACTTGCAGTTTTTTAAACAAATGTAACGCTGGCCTGCTTTTCTTCTTTTTTCACTCATTAAAATAACTGAATAATGCGCACTGCAGTGCGGTTTGTGAGACATTTAAATGAGCGCGAAAGTAATTTTAATGTACTCGTGTATTATTTCATTTCTTAATGGACGGCAACAATAATCAAACGAAATACGACGCTCACCTCTATGTAAGGCATATCGTCGAACACGCCGTTTACCTCTGCAATGTTGTTGTTACGAAACTCAACTTTCTTCAACTTTCTCGTATTCTTGAATAGGGTAGCTGGCAGCTGCCGTATTCTGTTGCCGGAAACGCGCAAATGCTCCAGATTAGGTAAGCCCCACAGATATTTTTCATCGATTCGCTCGATCGCGTTGAAGCGAATATCCAACTCGAACAGTCCGGGCAAAGGTAACACGCCTTGAAGGAATCGGATGCGGTTCTTGCGCACTTCGAGCCAGCGCAAGTGCTTCGCCGCCGCCAAGCCTCGGGGCAAAGCCTCCAGCTGGTCATTCTCCAGCAGCATTCGCGACATTCGGCCCAAAGCACCGACGGCTTCATCCCCGATGTCACGGAGGGGACTGTTGACGATGATCAACATGATGATTGTGTGATTTGAGAACCACGCGGCCGGCAGCTCGGTCATTTGAACATGGTCGAAGGTCAGTTTCCTGTGGACAATACCCTCGAGCTTGGCCATGTCGGCGTCAAGTTCGTGCGGTTGAGATACATTCCTGCAGAGTGTCAGAGCCCCTTGACTGATGACAAAACATTCGCAGCGCTCCAGCTTCGGGCAGGTAGCGTTCACATTGCGCCACGACTCTCGGGCCACGGACGAGCGGAACGCGCACGTCATTAACAGCAGGCACACACGCAGGCCTACCCGACGCAGCACTTGTTTTGCCGATGGTAGCATCCTTCTTTCGTCTGTGTCCAGAGTTTTCACACGGTCGGTGGCGTGTCTGCGCAGCACACGTTTCACAGCACACCCCTACGATACGACGGCACTGGCAACTTACGACGAGCGGAGCACCGACAGCGATAACATTTATTTTTCTTTGTTAACCGACGAAGATAGAGCGCGGTGAGGGGAAAGAAAAAAGTAACAGAAACGGCGCATTCCGAGTGTACAGTATTGCATGTGCGGATTGCAATTGTCACAAGAGAGCAGCACAAAGTATATGTATGCATGGATAGTAGGAGAATACAGCACGCAGTAAACCACGGTCAACCTATGGCAAAGCCGGAGCGACAAGCGTTATTGCAAAAACTCGTGGTTCGATGACTATTGCTGTTTTTTTTTTCTGATTGACACTCGCGCAAGCTGGTTTCGCGACGCTAACACCACTGGGAAATGCGACGGCACTGGTTGTGGCGTCCGATCGACCTACTTTCTAAAGAAGGCGTTGCATTTCTCTAATGAAGTAGCTCTTATATGTTCGTACCAGATATTTTCGTCTGTGTTCCGTGTCTAGGGTAGTCGTATATAGCAAGGAGAAGTTGGCGCGGTCGCGCAAGCAGAAGCACCGACGTGCGAAAGAAGACTACCCGGTAGACGAGACTTCCGTGCGCATGTTCCTCTCCGAGAAAGCCTTCTGATTCACAAAGGAAACCTATCCGGTGTGTTTACTCACTCGGTCTTCTAAGGAATGCTGATGACGTTAATGCCGAGAGTATTCAGTTTGTTTGAATGAGCTTGTATGAATATGAGCAGCGCTTGTATTCTAAAAGCTCTAAAAAAATTTTGCGCTTGCAGCTCCTTTGTATATATTGGCTCAAATTTCGCAAGAAGATCGCATTTTTAGTCCGCGTCGTTCAATGATTTGCAAGTCCGGATGAACAAGGCCAACCATAAGCCAAGTGGTTTTTGTTGAACGATGCGGACAAA